>NC_041234.1:61536209-61545924 GCF_002837175.3 Physeter macrocephalus
ATCGCACTGCTGGGCATATACCCCGAGAAAACCATAATTCAAAAATAGTCATGTACCACAATGTTCACTGCAGCTCTATTTACAATAGCCAGGATGCGGAAGCAACCTAAGTGCCCATCAACAGATGAATGGATAAAGAAGATGTGGCACATACATACAATGGAATATTACTCAGCCATAAAAAGAAACGAAATTGGGTTATTTGTAGTGAGGTGGATGGACTTAGAGTCTGTCATTCAGAGTGAAGTAAGTCAGAAAGAGAAAAACAAATACTGTAAGCACACTGCTTTTTGTATGCTGAATTTGTATCCAGCAACTTTTCCGATTCATTCATTATTTTGGTAGAGTCTCACAATTTTCTATACATAAGATCATGTCATCTGCACACATTTATTACTATTATGGAATTGTTGTCTGTGTCTACCTGTAGATCTGTTAATAATTGTTTGATATATTTGAGTTCTTCTATATTGGATGTGTAAAATTTTACACTGGTATATCCTCTTGATGAATTGACCCATTTATCATTATATGATGATCTCTTTGTCTCGTGTTACAGCTTTGGAGGTAAAGTCTATTTTGTCTGATATAAGTATAGCCACCTCTGCTCTTCTTTGGTTTCCATTTTCATAGAATGTCTCTTTCCAACCCTTTACTTTGAGCATGTGTGTGTCCTTAAAGCTTGTGTAAATCTCTCCTAGGCAGCATATACTTGGGTCTCATTTTTCAGCTACTCTACATCATTTAACTGGAGAATTTAAACCACTTACATTTAGAGTAATTATTGACATTTTGTTAATTTCTCTCTTATTGTTTTGTAGTTCCTTTGTTCCTTTCTTCCTCTCTTGCTATCTTTCTTTTTGAATTGATGTGGGTTTGTTTTTTGTTTCTTTGCTTTTTGGTAGTGGTATGCTTTGATTCTTTTCTCATTATCATTTAGGTGTATATTATGTTTTTGCTTTGTGATTACCTTAAGGCTTTCATAATACATCTTATAATTTTAACAATCCTTTTAAAACAACCATTTAACTTAAATTGCATACAAAAGCTCTACACTTCTACTTATTTCCCCTGATGTTTTATGTTATTGATGCCACAATTTACATCTTTTTACGTTGTGTATCCAATAACAAAATATTGGAGTTATAGTTATTTTTAATACTTTTGTCCTTAAATCTATATCATAGAGTTCCGAGTGATTTACACACCACCATTGCAGTATTGGATTATTTTGAATTTGACTATATGCTTACCTTTACCAGTGAATTTTAAACTTTCATATGTTTCCATGTTAGTAATAAGCATCCTTGTTTTTTTTCAACTTAAATAACTCACTTTAACATTTCTTGTAAGACAGATCTAAGGGTGATAATTTTCCTAAGCTTTTGTTTGTCTGGGGAAGTATTTTCCCTTACTTCATTTCTGAGGGACAACTTTGCTTCATAAAGTATTCTTGGTTGGTAGTTTTTTTTTTCTTTGAGCACTTTGAATATATCATTCCATTCTCTCCTGCCCTGAAAGGTTTCTGCTGAGAAATCTGCCTATAATCTTATTAGGACTGCCTTGTACACGATAAGTCTTTTTTCTCTTGCTGCTTTCAGAATTCTGCCTTTGGTTTTTGAGTTTGATTATACTGTATCTTGTTAAAGATCTTTTTGAGTTGAAACTGTTTGGGGATCTTTGAGCTTCTTGTATCTGGATGGTACAAGGTTTCCCCAGATTTGAGAGCTTTTCAGCCATTATTTCCTTAAATAGGTTTTCTGTCCTTTTCTCTTCTCACTCTTCTCCTTCTGATACTCCCATAATATGAGTTTCCTTTCAGTTGATAGCATCCCATAATTCGTGCAGACTTTCTTCACTCTTTTTTTTTTTTTTTTTTTTGCAGTACGCGGGCCTCCCTCTGCCGTGGCCTCTCCCGTCGCAGAGCACAGGCTCCGGACGCGCAGGCCCAGCGGCCATGGCTCACGGGCCCAGCCGCTCCGCGGCATGTGGGATCCTCCCAGACCAGGGCGTGAACCCGGTTCCCCTGCAATGGCAGGCGGACGCGCAACCACTGCGCCACCAGGGAAGCCCTTTCTTCACTCTTATATTTTTATTTATTTTCTCCTCTTATTGGATATCAAGAGATCTGTCTTCAAGTTTGCATATTCTTTCTTCTGCTTGGTTGACCCTATTATTGAAGCTCTCTATTTCATTTTCATGTCGTTCATTTTATTCTTCAGCTCCAGAATGTCTGTTTGGTTCATTTTTATGATTCCTATCACTTTGTTGAACTTCTCATTTTATTTATGCATTGCTTTCCTGAGTTAATTGAGTTGTCTACATTCTCTTGACTCTTGCTGAGCTTCTTTAAAATAATTATTTTGAATTATTTTTCAGTTAACTATCACATTTCCATTTCTTTGGGGTCAGTTTGGGAAATTATTGTGTCTCTAGTGGTGTTAATGTTTTCTTGCTTTTTCATGTTTCTAATGGCTTTACATTGATGTCTATACATTTGAGGGAGCAGTCACCTCTTCCAGCCTTTTCAAACTGGCTTCAGTGGGCAAAGACTTTCACCTGAAGGTGGCTGAAGAGCACTGACTGGGTTATGCACAGTCTCTAGTTCCTGGGGGGACACAGTGGCATGGTCTCTGTGCACCTCCATCAACTGAGGTCAATGTTGGCAAAGATTGCAGAGATCCTGAAGGTGGCAGTGGTGGCTAGGGCTATTGGGGTCCTCAGAGGCAAAGACTGCTGGGGTTCTCTTGTTCTTTTTTTGGCTTATGGGAAGAAGTTCTAGTTGAGGAGATCTCTCTTGGCACCAGATTGTGTGTGCTTGCACTCTGAGTGGCATCAGAACTGGGATCCTGGAATTAGTTGCACATAGAACTGCCATAGCCCTTGGGTCCTGGGGCACAGGTGTACTTGCTATGGCAATGGTACTAGTTTTCTGAGGTGCAGGCATGTAGAGATGTCCCATAGAACTGGGTCTCAGCTCTCTGGGTCTTGAAACAGTGACTTGGTCCTGGGGGATGGGGATGCAGCAGTGACAGAGACTCTAGGATGACAGGATGCAGCAGTGGCTTGGGTCCAGGGGACAAGGTGCAGTAGCATCACACCCTGGGAAAAGTGGGTCAAAGTCAGACTCTGGCCCCAGGGGGATAGTCGTAGAATAGCAGCAGCTTGGCTCTGGTGGTGGCAGATCAAAACTGTGACTTAGAATCCCAGGAGCAAGGCCCAGAGCTGCTATAGTGCATCCCAGTGATGGCAGGTCAAAGTTATGGTTTAGAACACATGGGTAAGTTGCAGAACAGCAGCAGCTGGGCCTTATGATGGTCCATTAAAGCCACATGTTGGGAACACCCAGAGGATGGGGTGCAAAGCGGCAGCAGTGTGGATGGGGCCACAGCCCTGACTTACTACCTGGAGTCAGGGTGCAGAGCAGCAGCAGTGCAACTCTGATTATGGTGGGTCAAAACCACAACTTAGGACCTGGAGGCAGAGTACAGAGCAGCAGCAGCTCTTGTCCTATAGATTCAAGGCACTACAGTGCCCTGATCCTGGAGGGCTGGGCACAGCAGTGACTGGGACGCTTGGGAGCAGGTCTCACTGCAACAACAGCTCCAGCCCCAAGGAGGAGACACAATAGTGGGGACTCTAGGCAGCTCCATCAACTGAGTTTAGTATTGGTGAATATGTTTGGAGTCCTTAGTAGCAAACGCTTCAAACATCCATGGTGTGAGGCTTGTTGGTGTTCTCCTGCTCTTTTTTACCGATGGGGTGAAATCTTTCCAAGGGGGGACCCTCTTGGTGCCAAACTTCTCTGGACTGGTGGCTGCGGTGACACAGGTAAAATGCTTCCTATGCTTTTCTATGTAGCCACCTTCAGTTTTTTAGCTCCTCAGAGTTTCTACTGATTCTTCATTGTAGTCCAGAGTTTCTAGGGCTATTTTTGTCAGTTTTAATTTTATTTATTGTTTATATAGTTTTTTGTGTGAGAGACAAGTGTTGTGACTTCCTAGCCCTCCATCTTGCAGATGTCATCTCCCTATTTTTATTTAAAGTTTTGTTATATTTTAATTTTTTACCTTATTTTATTCTTTCTTATTTTATTTTATTTATCAAGGCACTTAACCTCTCTAAGGCACAATTCTTAACCTGGAAAATAAGAACAATTGTACTTACCCAAAAAGCATTACTTTAAAGATAAATCATGTAAATTAATACTATATCATGGAATTAAAATTTTTTTCTTATTTATATTTGGATATATTTAGAGACCTTACTATACAATTTGCAAACTGTTGTTTGTCCCTGTTTGTCAATTCTTCAAATATATTTGAATCAATTCTTTGCTTCTCTAATTGTACAGCAATAACCTCTGTATATGTTTCTTCAGCTGGAAAATGGTAATGATTTAATTAAACTGTCTCACAGGGCACAGTGAGATAGGCACCCCAAATTTATCCCTACAGTCGTTAGAAATGAAGTCCAATGCTTCTTGCTCCCCCTCTGGTGCTCCCTTAGCATGGTAAGAAAGGCATAGAGTAAGGGCTCAATGCCTAATCCAGAAAATAAGAACAATTGCACTTACCTCAAAAGCATTATTTTGAGGATTGTATGAAATAAAACTTGTAAAGTGCTTGATACATGCTTAATCAATGTTAGTTATCATTATTCAAAGACACCACTCCATGCTGAAAAGCCCTTTCTTCTTCCTGAGATCAATGCCTCTCCTTTGCTTCAAAACTCTAGTCAAAACCTTTCATCTAGAGACAAGGAGAATAGCTCTCAAAGCAATTGGTACACTGACCTATCCTACTGAGCAAAGGAAGTGTCCATTTAAAAAAAATTCCATGTGTAGAGAGAATTTGTCCTTTTCTTGGACCAAGATGGTAGAGGTCTTCAGTGAATATTTTTCAACTGACCAACCAAATAAATTTTTTAAAGTGGGGAAAGGAGCCAAGGGTTTGACAAATGTGGTCCTTTGTAGGAAAGATATGCAAAGCCTATAGAAAAACAGTAATCAATTTCTTAGTAAAACCTGGAGCCTGAAATGGGTAGTGGATTTCAGCAGTTAATTTATTTATTTAAAAGTATTATTGCTATTACATTATTATATGTATAATCCATGCTCATTATTGAAAATATAGAAAATATACTTAAGCAAGAAAAAATCCTCAATCATTATTTAAATAAGAGATTACCCTTCTCAAAAATTTGGTATATGGATTTCCAGATGTTCTCAGATGTGCATGTGTGTGTGTGCATGTGTGTATATGCTAAATAAATGAATAAATAAAATTTTTAACAAAAATGGGATATTATTCATTGTTCTTTGTAGTTTTTCACTTATATCTATCTTGAGTATCTGTCCATGATAAAATTTCTAAGCATCTTTAAAGCTTATTTTTATAAAGTTACTTTTTCATGCAATGTTTCAGGCTGGAGGAATCCTTTAATAATGCCTGCTGGAAACTTCATTTTTGTGTCAGCTGCAATATCTGCAATCAGCCAATTTTGCTACTTAACTAGGTAGACACTACAGAACTGATTTTGATCAAATAAGAAATCTAAGTATTGAGGAGGTATGAGCTTCCCAAGTGTAAGTGGTCTTCTTTCTGCTGCCCTCAGCAGTCCTGAAATATTTTTCAAAAGTAAGCATAAAAAATTAGAATTTGCTTCATCCCTTCAGGAGGTAATGACTCAGTTAAGAAACATCTCTCTCAGCAGTAGTTATGTTGGAGGTGCTCATAATAATTTTCTGTTCTGTAATAAAACTTCACTTAGAAATAGCTGGAAGGATTTCCACTTCCATGGGAATGGGGATGGGGAGAAAGCAGAACCTTTGAAATGATATAACTACTGAGTGACACCTATGTAACTGCCAAAGAGGACGTAGGCTCTTATGGAGGACTTACTACCTACCTATACTGACATTTCTTGGGATTCTGGGCCTGCTGGCTATGATTCCCCAAGGCTTTGCTAGAGAAACATTCCCCAAATCCTGGACTGCCAGTCTTCATATGAGATACTGCATATGTCTTCCCATTCAAAAGAACTCTAGAGAAGACCTGAGGCGTCTGGAATCTGATTTTAATGTCCACAATCTTGTTTGTGGAGCTTTCATGGCTCTTAAACTTCAAAGAGTCTAAATATGTATGGTTGCTTCATATCATTTTTGAAGATGCTTCATGTTCTGCCAAATCAGAAAAAAAGTCCCTACTTCTTCCCTGTGGTATGTTCTGTGATATTGAAAACAGAGAAAGCCTGAAGAACTCTCCAGTGGCTGGCCTTCATTTTATGATTCTTGAGTGATTTTTAAATTTGAGGTTCCTAATTTCCATGCCAAAAAGAAAAGTATTCTTTTTCTTCTGTTAGTTTCCCGAAAATCTACAAAATGTTCACACTGCTCTTTTGAGTCCCCTGTACCTCACTATTTTTACATATAGTGTCCCTTTTTCTTTATGAACACTAGAGTGTTAGAGACTCCACAAAGGATTAAGCTGAATATTAGGCCATCTATAACTTATTGAAAATTTTCTCTTATTTCAACTCTTAGACACACTTACCTTCCTCATCAGTAGTAAGAAAAGGAAGTGGAAAAATAAACCATCATTTTCTTGGTGGTTATTAAACATCAGACACTGTACTGGACAATTTGCATATGCTATCCAGATGTCAGCTGATATTATCCTGTGCTTTGAAATTTCCATAATTTTGGCACAAGTCCTCTAATATACATTGTGAGGTCTACTGCTCTCCCTGTAATTTCTGTGAATCCTCAGAGATTTATGGTCTCATAATCACATCTGTTTTTGAGTTCCTGCTTCCACTAATCTCTCTATTGCATAGTTTTTCTGTCTAACATCCAGCCAGTTATGGAACTCTGTTCCTATCCCTTGATTTCCTCCCAAATTGCTCGTAGAAGCATTGTGTAGCAAGACCACACTTGACTTGCAATTTGGAATCAAAGAGAGATTTTCCACTGATGCAAAATGAGCAAATTGGAACTTAATTTTATTTTTTTATATTTTTATTTTTTTTAGCATCTTTATTGGAGTATAATTGCTTCACAATGGTTAGTTTCCGCTTTACAACAAAGTGAATCAGTTATACATATACATATGTTCCAATATCTCTTCCCTCTTGCATCTCCCTCCCTCCCACCCTCTCTATCCTACCCATCTGGGTGGTCACAAACCACCTAGCTGATCTCCCTGTGCCATGCAGCTGCTTCCCACTAGCTATCCACCCTACGTTTGGTAGTGTATATATGTCCATGCCACTCTCTCACTTTGTCACAGCTTACCCTTCCCCCTCCCCATATCCAAAAGTCCATGCTCTAGTAGGTCTGTGTTTTATTCCCATGCTACCCCTAGGCTCTTCGTGACATTTTTCTTTCTTAGATTCCATATATACGTGTTAGCATACGGTATTTGTTTTGCTCCTTCTGACTTACTTCACTCTGTATGACAGACTCCATGTCCATCCACCTCACTACAAATAACTCAGTTTCGTTTCTTTTTATGGCTGAGTAATATTCCATTGTATGTATGTGCCACATCTTCTTTATCCATTCATCTGTTGATGGACACTTAGATTGCATCCATGTCCTGGCTACTGTAAATAGAGCTGCAATGAACATTTTGGTACATGAATCTTTTTGAATTATGGTTTTCTCAGGGTATATGCCCAGTAGTGGGATTGCTGGGTCGTATGGTAGTTCTATTTGTAGTTTTTTAAGGAACCCCCATACTGTTCTCCACAGTGGCTGTATGAATTTACATTCCCACAAACAGTGCAAGTGTGTTCCCATTTCTCCACACTCTCTCCAGCATTTATTTTTTCTAGATTTTTTGATGACGGCCATTCTGACCGGTGTGAGATGATATCTCAGTGTAGTTTTGATGTGCATTTCTCTAATGATTAATGATGTTGAGCATTCTTTCATGTGCTTGTTGGCAATCTGTATATCTTCTTTGGAGAAATGTCTATTTAGTTCTTCTGCCCATTTTTGGATTGGGTTGTTTGTTTTTTTGTTATTGAGCTGCATGAGTTGCTTGTAAATTTTAGAGATTAATCCTTTGTCAGTTGCTTCATTTGCAAATATTTTCTCCCATTCTCCCAAATTGTCTTTTGGTCTTGTTTATGGTATCCTTTGCTGTGCAAAACCTTTTGAGTTTCATTAGGTCCCATTTGTTTATTTTTGTTTTTATTTCCATTTCTCTAGGAGGTGAGTCAAAAAGGACCTTGCTGTGATTTATGTCATAGAGTGTTCTGCCTATGTTTTCCTCTAAGAGTTTGATAGTGTCTGGCCTTACATGTAGGTCTTTAACCCATTTTGAGTTTATGTTTGTGTATTTATTTCCATTTCTCTAGGAGATGGGTCAAAAAGGATCTTGCTGTGATTTATGTCATAGAGTGTTCTGCCTATGTTTTCCTCTAAGAGTTTGATAGTGTCTGGCCTTACATTTAGGTCTTTAATCCATTTTGAGTTTATTTTTGTGTATGGTGTTAGGGAGTGTTCTAATTTCATTCTTTTACATGTAGCTGTCCAGTTTTGCCAGCACCAGTTATTGCAGAGGCTGTCTTTTCTCCACTGTATATTCTTGCCTCCGTTATCAAAGATAAGGTGACCATATATGCGTGGGTTTATCTCTGTGATTTCTATCCTGTTCCATTGATCTATATTTCTGTTTTTGTGCCAGTACCATACTGTCTTGATTACTGTAGCTTTGCAGTAGAGTCTGAAGTCAGGGAGCCTGATTCCTCCAGCTCCATTTTTCGTTCTCAAGATTACTTTGGCTATTCGGGGTCTTTTGTGTTTCCATACAAATTATGAATTTTTTGTTCTACTTCTGTAAAAAATGCCAGTGGTAGTTTGATAGGGATTGCATTGAATATGTAGATTGCTTTGGGTAGTAGACTCATTTTCACAATGTTGAATTTTCCAATCCAAGAAAATTGTATATCTCTCCATCTATTTGTATCAACTTACTTTCTTTCATCAGTTTCTTATAATTTTCTGCATACATGTCTTTTGTCTCCTTAGGTAGGTTTATTCCTAGATATTTTATTCTTTTTGTTGCAATGGTAAATGGGAGGGTTTTCTTAATTTCACTCTCAGATTTTTCATCATTAGTGTATCTTGCCAGAGATTTCTGTGCATTAGTTTTGTATCCTGCTACTTTACCAAATCCATTGATTAGCTCTAGTAGTTTTCTGGTATCATCTTTAGGATTCTCTATGTAGAGTATCATGTCATCTGCAAACAGTGACAGCTTTACTTCTTCTCTTCTGATTTGGATTCCTTTTATTTCTTTTGCTTCTGTTATTACTGTGGCTAGAACTTTCAAAACTATTTTGAATAATAGTGGTGAGAGAGGGCAACTTTTTCTTTTTCCTGATCTTAATGGAAATGGTTTCATTTTTTCACCATTGAGGATGATGTTGGCTGTGGTTTTGTCATATATGGCCTTTAT
Organism: Physeter macrocephalus; assembly: GCF_002837175.3. NCBI lineage: Eukaryota > Metazoa > Chordata > Mammalia > Artiodactyla > Physeteridae > Physeter > Physeter macrocephalus. The sequence goes on from NC_041234.1 coordinate 61,545,677, forward strand.
TATGTTGAGGAAAGTTCCCTCTATGCCTACTTTCTGCAGGGTTTTTATCATAAATGGGTGTTGAATTTTGTCAAAAGCTTTCTCTGCATCTATTGAGATGATCATATGGTTTTTCTCCTTCAGTTTGTTGAAATGGTGTATCACATTGATTGATTTGCATATCCCTATCAAACTACCACTGGCATTTCTTACAGAACTAGAACAAAAAATTTCACAATTTGTATGGAAACACAAAAGACCCCGAATAG
>NC_041234.1:61547205-61552577 GCF_002837175.3 Physeter macrocephalus
AGAAAGAAAGAAAGAAAGAAAGAAAGAAAGAAAGAAAGAAAGAAAGAAAGAAAGAAAGAAAGAAAGAAAGAAAGAAAGAAAGAAAGAAAGAAAGAAAGAAAGAAAGAAAGAAAGAAAGAAAGAAAGAAAGAAAGAAAGAAAGAAAGAAAGAAAGAAAGAAAGAAAGAAAGAAAGAAAGAAAGAAAGAAAGAAAGAAAGAAAGAAAGAAAGAAAGAAAGAAAGAAAGAAAGAAAGAAAGAAAGAAAGAAAGAAAGAAAGAAAGAAAGAAAGAAAGAAAGAAAGAAAGAAAGAAAGAAAGAAAGAAAGAAAGAAAGAAAGAAAGAAAGAAAGAAAGAAAGAAAGAAAGAAAGAGGATAAAATAAAGTCGGATAAAATAAAATAAAGTTATTAAAATAAAAAATAATTATTAAGAAGAAAAATTTTATAAAGTAAAACAAAAAACAACCAAAAAAAACCCGGGACGGTCAGAACCCTGGACAAATGGTGAAAGCAAAGCTATACAGACAAAATATCACGCAGAATCATACACATACACACTCACAAAGAGAGAAAAAGTGGAAAAAAATAATATATCTTGCTCCCAAAGTCCACCTCCTCAATATCCACACAGCTCAGCATAAAAGGGAGAATAAATAGAAAGAAAGAAAGAAAGAAAGAAAGAAAGAAAGAAAGAAACTAAAATAAAGTCGGATAAAATAAAATAAAGTTATTAAAATAAAAAATAATTATTAAGAAGAAAAATTTTATAAAGTAAAACAAAAAACAACCAAAAAAAACCCGGGACGGTCAGAACCCTGGACAAATGGTGAAAGCAAAGCTATACAGACAAAATATCACGCAGAATCATACACATACACACTCACAAAGAGAGAAAAAGTGGAAAAAAATAATATATCTTGCTCCCAAAGTCCACCTCCTCAATTTTGGATAATTCGTTGTCTACTCAGGTATTCCACAGATGCAGGGTACATCAAGTCAATTGTGGAGCCTTAATCTGCTGCTTCTGAGGCTGCTGGGAGAGATTTCCCTCTCTCTTCTTTGTTCGCACAGCTCCTGGGATTCAGCTTTGGATTTGGCCTCGCCTCTGCGTGTAGGTCGCCTGAGGGCGTCTTCTCTTCACTCAGACAGCACGGGGGTAAAGGAGCAGCTGATTCGGGGACTCTGGCTCACTCAGGCCGGAGGGAGGGAGGGGTAAGGATGTGGGGTGAGCCTTGCGGCAGCAGAGGCCAACATGACGTTGCACCAGCCTGAGGTGCTCCGTGTGTTCTCCCGGGGAAGTTGTCCCTGGATCATGGGACCCTGGCAGTGGCGGGCTGCACAGTCTCCCAGGAGGGGAGGTGGGGATAGTGACCTGTGCTCACACACAGGCTTCTTGTTGGCTGCAGCAGCGGCCTTAGCAACTCATGCCCATCTCTGGGGTCTGCGCTGATAGCTCTGGCTCACACCCGTTTCTGGATCTCCTTTAAGCGGCGTGCTTAATCCCCTCTCCTCATGCACCAGGAAACAAAGAGTTAAGAAAATGTCTCTTGTCTCTTCGGCAGCTCCAGACTTCTCCTGGACTCCCTCCCGTCTAGCCATGGTGCACTAACCTCTTCAGGCTGTGTTCACGCAGCCAACCCCAGTCCTCTCCCAGCATCCGACCGAAGTCCGAGCCTCAGCTCCCAGCCCCTGCCTGTCCCGGCCAGTGAGCGGATAAGCCTCACGGGCTGGTGAGTGCCGGTCAGCACCAATCCTCTGTGAGGGAATCTCTACGCTTTGCCCTCCGCACCCCTGTTACTGCGCTCTCCTCCGTGGTTCTGAAGCTTCCCCCTCTGCCACCTGCAGTCTCCGCCCGTGAAGGGGCTTCTAGTGTGTGGAAACCTTTCCTCCTTCACAGCTCCCTCCCCCTGGTGCGGTCCCATCCCTATTCTTTTGTCTCTGTTTATTCTTTTTTCTTTTGCCCTACCCAGGTACGTAGGGAGTTTCTTGCCTTTTGGGAAGTCTGAGGTCTTCTGCCAGCAATCAATGGGTGTTCTGTAGGAGCAGTTCCACGTGTAGATGTATTTCTGATGTATCTGTGGGGAAGAAGATGATCTCCACGTCTTACTCTTCCGCCATCTTCTCTCTCCCTCCGGAACTTAATTTTAGACATGCCTCTTCTTGTAAGTCTTTTGGCCATACTGCTATGAGGAATTTCTCACCCATCGTCATATTCCACAGGTCCCAGCATGCTTCCATATTGCTCAGCCCTTGCTCCCTCAAGGCTCCCCTTATATCTCCCTGTTACTCTGTTTTCCAAGCTCCTCCAGAGCCACTCTCCCCTAACTTAATTCTCTTATTTTGTTACATAAAATAATGGTTCTCTATCTATTTAGTCATTGTATTAGTATGCTACTGCTGTCATAACAAAATACCACAGCTTGGATGGCTTAGACAAGAGAAACTTATTTGCTCACAGTTCTGGATGCTGGAAGTCCAAGGTCAAGGTGGCAACAGGGTTGGTCTCCCTCCTTGGCATGCAGATGTCACCTTTTCTTTGTGTCTTTACATGATCTTTCCTCTGTGATCACATTCTCCTGGTATCTCTTCTTCCTGTTATAAGGACACTAGTCCTATTGTTTTAAGACCCACCCTTATGACCTCATTTACCTTAATTATCTCCTTAAATGTCCTGTCCCCTAATACAGTCTCATTGGAAGTTAGACCTTCAACATGAATTTTGTGGGACACAATTCAGTCCATAACACTCATCTTAAGGCCTATCATTTTGGGGCTTCCCTGGTGGCGCAGTAGTTGGGAGTCCGTCAGCTGATCAAGGGGACGCGGGTTTGTGCCCGGGTCCAGGAGGATCCGCGGAGCGGCTTGGACCATGAGCCATGGCCGCTGAGCCTCTGCGTCCACAGCCTGTGCTCCGCAGCTGGAGAGGGCACAACCGTGAGAGGCCTGCATATCGGAAAAAAAAAAGACCTATCAATTTGTATCCAAAGACAAATTAACATAATATGAAAAACATATGTCCACACATGCAGGGGACTCACTCTTCAGAGAACCTACAGATTAGTAGATGACGCTTTGAGATTTCATTATCTCCATTCACCTCTCCTCTCCTCCTTCTCCTCCTCCTCTTCCTCCCCCTCCCTCCTCTTCCTTATTCTCCTTCTTCTTATTCCTCTTCCTCTTCCCCTACCTCTCATTCTCTTCTCCTTCTGATTTCTCTCTTTCTCTCTCTCTCCCTCTCTCTCTCTCCAGCCTAGCAATGGATGATGTAGTAGACTAAATAATGGGCACCCCAAAATACCAGGTTCTAATCCCCGGAACCTGTGAATGTTACCTTACTTAGAAAAATATACTTTGCAGATGTGGTTAACTTTATGATTTTGATATGGGGAAATTATCCTGGATTATCTAGGTGGGCCCTAAATGTAATTATATGTATCCACATAAGAAGAAGGCAGAGATCGAGGCAAGATGGCGGAAGAGTAAGACGCAGAGATCACCTTCCTCCTCACAGATACATCAGAAATACAGCTACACGTGGAACTTCTCCTATAGAACACCCACCGAACGCTGGCAGAAGACCTCAGACCTCCCAAAAGGCAAGAAACTCCCCACGTACCTGGGTAGGGCAAAAGAAAAAAGAATAAACAGAGACAAAGAATAGGGACGGGACCTGCACCAGTGGGAGGGAGCCGTGAAGGAGGAAAGGTTTCCACACACTAGAAGCCCCTTCGTGGGCGGAGACTGCGGGTGGCGGAGGGGGAAGCTCCGGAGCCTCGGAGGAGAGCGCGCAGCGGGGTGCGGAGGGCAAAGCGGAGAGATTCCCGCACAGAGGATCGGTGCCGACCGGCACTCACCATCCCGAGACGCTTGTCTGCCCACCCGCCGGGGCGGGCGGGGGCTGGGAGCTGAGCCTCGGGCTTCAGTCGGATCCCAGGGAAAGGTCTGGAGTTGGCAGAGTGAAAACAGCCTGAAGGGGCTAGGGCGCCACGGCTAGCCGGGAGGGAGTCCGGGAGAAGTCTGGAGCTGCCGAAGAGGCAAGAGACCTTTTCTTCCCTCTTTGCTTCCTAGTGCGCTAGGAAGGGGTTTAAGCGCGCCGCTTAAAGGAGCTCCAGAAACTGGCGCGGAGCTACCGAAGAGACAAGAGACTTTTTTTTTTGCCTCTTTGTCTCCTGGTGCGAGAGGAGAGGGGATTAAGCGCACCGCGTAAAGGAGCTCCAGAAACGGGCGCGAGCCGCGGCTGTCGGCGCGGACAGCAGAGACGGGCGTGGGACACTAGGGTTGCTGCTGCCGCCACCAAGAGACCTGTGTGCGAGCACAGGTCACTCTCCACACCGCCCCTCCAGGGAGCTCGTGCAGCCCGCCACTGCCGGGGCCCTGGGGCGTGAGGAGAGGGGATTAAGGGCACCGCGTAAAGGAGCTCCAGAAATGGGCGCGAGCCGCGGCTGTCGGCGCGGACAGCAGACACGGGTGTGGGACGCTAGGATTGCTGCTGCCAACACCAAGAGACCTGTGTGCAAGCACAGGTCACTCGCCACACCGCCCCTCCCGGGAGCTCGTGCAGCCCACCACTGCTGGGGTCCCGGGATCCAGGGACAGCTTCCCCGGAAGAACGCGTGGCGCACCTCGGGCCGGTGTAGCGTCACGCTGGCCTCTGCCGCCGCAAGCTCGCCCCGCATCCGTGCCCCTCCCTCCCCCCGGCCTGTGCCAGAGCCCCCGAATCAGCTGCTCCTTTAACCCCGTCCTGTCTGAGCGAAGGGCAGACGCCCTCGGACGACCTACACGCAGAGGCGGGGCCAAGTACAAAGCTGAACCCCAGGAGCTGTGCGAACAAAGAGGAGAGGGGGAGGTCTCTCCCAGCGGCCTCAAAAGCACCTGATTAAAGCTCCACAATCAACTTGAAGTGCCCTGTATCTGTGGAAAACCTGAATAGACAGCGAAATATCCCAAGTTGAGGAGGTGGACTTTGGGAGCAAGATACTCTATTATTTTCCCCTTTTTTCTTTTTGTGAGTGTGTATGTGTGTGCTGCTGTGTGAGATTTTGTCTCTATAGCTTGGTTTCCACCATTTGTCCTATGGTTAGACCGACCCGTTTTTTGTTTTTCTAATAGAAATTTTTCTTCTTAATAATTATTTTTTATTTTAATAACTATACTTTATCGTACTTTATTTTGTGTTCTCCCTTTCTTTCTTCCTTCCCGTTTTTTGGTTTTTTTTGTTTTTTTTTAATAGAAAATTTTCTCCTAATAATTATTTTTTATTTTAATAACTATACTGTATCCTACTTTATTTTGTCTTCTTCCTTTCTTTCTTCTTTTCTTCCTTCATTTCTTCCCTCCTTCCCTCCTTCCTTCCTTCCTTTCTTCCCTCCTTCCCTCCTTCCTTCCTTCCTTTC
>NC_041234.1:61555397-61569978 GCF_002837175.3 Physeter macrocephalus
TGGTGTTAGGGATTGTTCTAATTTCATACTTTTACATGTAGCTGTCCAGTTTTCCCAGCACCACTTATTGAAGAGGCTGTCTTTTCTCCACTGTATATCCTTCCCTCCTTTATCAAAGATAAGGTGACCATATGTGTGTGGGTTTATCTCTGGGCTTTCTATCCTGTTCCATTGATCTATATTTCTGTTTTTGTGCCAGTACCATACTGTCTTGATTACTGATAGTATACATAGAGAATCCTAAGGATGCTACCAGGAAACTACTAGAGCTAATCAATGAATTTGGTAAAGTAGCAGGATACAAAATTAATGCACAGAAATCTCTGGCATTCTTATACACTAATGATGAAAAATCTGAGAGTGAAATTAAGAAAACACTCCCATTTACCATTGCAACAAAAAGAATAAAATATCTAGGAATAAACCTACCTAAGGAGACAAAAGACTTGTATGCAGAAAACTATAAGACGCTGATGAAAGAAATTAAAGATGATACAAATAGGTGGAGAAATATACCATGTTTTTGGATTGGAAGAATCAACATTGTGAAAATGACTCTACTACCCAAAGCAATCTACAGATTCAATGCAATCCCTATTAAATTACCACTGGCATTTTTTACAGAACTAGAGCAAAAAATTTCACAATTTGTATGGAAAGGCAAAAGACCCCGAATGCCAAAGAAATCTTGAGAACGAAAAATGGAGCTGGAGTAATCAGGCTCCCTGACTTCAGACTATACTACAAGGCTACAGTAATCAAGACAGTATGGTACTGGCACAAAAACAGAAATATAGATCAATGGAACAGGATAGAAAGCCCAGAGATAAACCCACACACATATGGTCACCTTATCTTTGATAAAGGAGGGAAGGATATACAGTGGAGAAAAGACAGCCTCTTCAATAAGTGGTGCTGGGAAAACTGGACAGCTACATGTAAAAGTATGAAATTAGAACACTCCCTAACACCACACACAAAAATAAACTCAAAATGGGTGAAAGACCTAAATGTAAGGCCAGACACTATCAAACTCTTAGAGGAAAACATAGGCAGAACACTCTATGGCATAAATCACAGCAGGATCCTGTTGGACCCATCTCCTAGAGAAATGCAAATAAAAACAAAAAAAAACAAATGGGACCTAATGAAACTTAAAAGCTTTTGCACAGCAAAGGATACCATAAACAAGACCAAAAGACAACCCTCAGAATGGGAGAAAATATTTGCAAACGAAGCAACTGACAAAGGACTAATATCCAAAATTTATAAGCAACTCTTGCAGCTCAATAACAAAAAAACAAACAACCCAATCCAAAAATGGGCAGAAGAACTAAATAGACATTTCTCCAAAGAAGATATACAGATCGCCAACAAACACATGAAAGAGTGCTCAACATCATTAATCATTAGAGAAATGCAAATCAAAATGGCAATGAGATATCATCTCACACTGGTCAGATTGGCCATCATCAAAATCTGTAGAAACAATAAATGCTGGAGAGGGTGTGGAGAAAAGGGAACCCTCTTGCACTGCTGGTGGGAATGTAAATTGATACAGCCACTATGGAGAACAGTATGGAGGTTCCTTAAAAAACTACAAATAGAACTACCATACGACCCCGCAATCCCACTACTGGGCATATACCCTGAGAAAACCATAATTCAAAAAGAGTCATGTACCAAAATGTTCATTGCAGCTCTATTTACAATAGCCAGGACATGGAAGCAACCTAACTGTCCATCAACAGATGAATGGATAAAGAAGATGTGGCACATATATACAATGGAATATTACTCAGCCATAAAAAGAAATGAAACTGAGTTATTTGTAATGAGGTGGATAAACCTGGAGTCTGTCATATAAAATGAAGTAAGTCAGAAGCAGAAAAACAAATACCGTATGCTAACACATATATATGGAATCTAAGAAAAAAAAAATGTCATGAAGAGACTAGGGGTAGGACGGGAATAAAACACAGACCTACTAAGGCATGGACTTGAGGACATGGGGAGGGGGAAGGGTAAGCTGTGACGAAGTGAGAGAGTGGCAGGGACATATATGCACTACCAAATGTAAATTGAGAAACTAACACACTATTGTAAAGCAGTTATACTCCAATAAAGATGTTAAAAAAAAAAGAAGGAAGAATGAGATTTGACACACACAGAGGAAAAAGTGATATGAAGATGGAGCAGAGAGAGATTTGAAGATTGAAGTGATATGGCCACAAGCCAAAGAAAACCAGCAATTATCAAAAACTGAAAGAGGCAAGATATTGATTCTACTCTAGAGCACACAGAAGGTGTGAGGCCCTGCTGACACATTGATTTTTGCCCACTGATACTGATTTTGTGCTTCTGATCTCTAGAGCTGTGAGAGAATAAATGTATATTGTTTTAAGCCATCAAGTTTGTGGTCATTTGTTACAGCAGTCACAGGGAACTAATACAGATGGGAAGAGAATAAAGCCCAATTTTCTTATTGGTGGAAATTTATGCCACCACCAACTGCACTCCCCGACCACACACACCTTAGAAGGCAAGAGAAACTATATGTAGGGTGGGGTTTAAGTAATTTTTTCACCTTGATACACATACATTATTTTATTCATTTTTATAAAAATCTTTTGAGGTAAGAATTATGATCCCTCTTTTATTGATAAGGAAACGAGACTTGGAGATCTTATGTAATTTGTCAGAAGGCACACCATTAATAAATAGTAGAACCAGGATTTAAACTTAGAGGAAGAAAGTTCCAGGTATTAATGTGTAAGGATATATGAGGGTAGCACTATCAAGTAGAAACTGAAGTAGGAACTAAAGTTTAAAGGAAACTCAGCCCTTTATTTAATGGTTTGATTAGATGATTGTAGACATTGCCACTGATACAGAAGACATAATAGTAGTCAATCTTCCAAACTGAAAACTTACATCAGTTTATACATTATATAAAATATAAGCTTTAAGGATTACTTAGAAATTAGTTTCTCATGGAAACACGCACAGGAGTGAAAGAATTTAATTCCACAACAGTGATTATGACACAGTCTTGGAACTCAAGCAGTGCATATTCTAGTGTAGGGTGGTGGGGTGTGTAATTAGCATAAGGATAACTTATTATGATGCAATGTAGCTTATAGGATATAATGTTATAGTCCGTATGATAGATTTGGATCACTCCTTTCTGTCCCTCAGGATTCATCTCTGGATATCTTCTGTGGATATGGGTAGGGGTAGGGGTAGGGTTAGAACTCTAAGTATGTTCTCTCCTAATATATTTAATGTAGATCATATCTGACACATTAAAATGAATCTTCTTCCCCCAAGCCAAATATGCATTATATGACAAATTTAAATATTGTAAACATATTTTATGTGAACTATTAATTTTGACTTTATTATACTAAGAGATCTCTGTCCTACTCCCTGCTCTGTAATTGACTGTGAAGGATACAGGGATCAAACTTCTACCCTCAAATCGCTCATTTTCTTCACAGACTACAGAAAAATATCAGGGACAATCTCATTTCACCTCATCATAAAAGGTGAAATGAGGGGTGGGATTCTTACAGGGGTTCTTGGAGGAAGTTGAATTTGAACTGAATCTTGAATAATAATGTGAACAAGTGAAGAAGGGGGAAGGTATTTTCAAAGGGAATAGTCTGAGAAAAGGCATGTATATGAGGTATTGCTGGGAAAACATAATCTTCCCTGTGTTTAGAAATAGAAGAGAAGGATGGATTAGGGATGAACTCTGAAGAGGAATGTAGGCTTTAGTAAGGGTGACCAATTTAGAGGTCAGTTTAGCTTCATTTCCTTTTTGATAGTGTCACTAGACAGATAGATGATAGTAATGTTATAGATTTTAAAAGTCTGGATTTCAGCAAGATATTTGTTAAGGTCCTGGGATAACCTGACCTGGGTAACAGCATTACCGGAGGTTAATAACCGGAAGAGTTTTACCAACGAGTGGTGATTAATGGATCGATGTTAAACTTAGAGGGAAGTCTCTAGTAGTGTCACACTGCTAAAAGACAAGCAGATCAGATTTGTAGGTTATACAAGATGTGGAAATAAAGCTGAAATAGAGAATGAAAGAATCAGGATCCATATAGCTCTCTACAGGTAAAAGTTTAATGAGATTAAGTAAAGCATGCTGTATTTTCCTTCATTCATAAATGTTTTCAAACATTTATCTTGAGTACCTACTATATATGAAGCATTAGAATAGGTGGCCAGGATACAAAGATAAAGAAGACATAATTCCTCAAGGAACTCAAAGTCTCACTGGAGGAGGCAGATAAATCAATTTTGTCAGTACAGTGTGATAAGTACTATGATAGAGGTAAGCAGAGAGTGCTATGGGAAGACAGAGAAAGGGCATTTAAACAAGAAAAGTATTCATGAGGATGTGATGTTTGAGTTGAATTGTAAAGAAGTTAACCAGAATCTAAAGAAACAAGGATAATATTTTAGGTAGAGTAAGCAAATGGCTTTGAAGCAGTAAGATATATTTCAGGAAGGTCTGAATAATAAGGTCTGACTCTAAGTAATGTTACTGAAGAGTGATACAGAAATGAAATTGGACCTTGAGCTCACTGAAATTGAGATCAGGATGTATCTACTCGGTGTTACCAGCAACTAGCACAGATCCTGGCTTGGATGCAGAGCAGTCCATTAACGTGGAGCACATGTCTTTTTTTTTTTTTTTAATTGGGGTATACTTGTTTTACAGTGTTGTGTTAGTTTCTGCTGTACAGCGAATATGTCTTCTCAATGTTGCCCTCTAATGGCTCTGGTTCTCAGCTAGGTAGTCTTAAACAGACTTATTGGTCTCCTTCCCAGGTTACATCATGGGGCTGGATAGTTGCAGAGGTCTTAGGGCTTGATGACTCTAAAAAATGGGGCATTCTCCATTGTATCCGACAGTCTGGATTCCCTCTCTTTCCCTTCACACTCAAGTTTCATGAAATGATAACTGTCTATATTCACAATCTTGACTCCTCTAACCTCTGCAACTAGCTGGTTGTGGTCATTTGTTTTTCCTCCATAGCAGTGTACCTTGAACAACTCTTTTCTGCTGGCTCTCAAACCTTGTAGTCCAATGACCCAATTCCACTAGAACCCTATTCTGTTAGGGAAATGATAAATGATCTCAAATTAAGGCTTAAGTTGGATATTAGGCCTTCATATCCATGTTAGCAAGCATGTTTTATCAGGGACCAACACTGTTTCAACCCACAGGTCTCTTAGATCTGTGATCCCCAAATCTTGTCTCCTAGTTGGCTATTAGTGTATAACCTGACCTGTGTTCCAATAGTAGCATTGGGGGTCCTGATACTAGAATGCAACAAAAAGGATAGTAACATCTAAAGAGAACCAGAAAACTTGTATTTGACATAAGACGTAATCACAGTCAGATTTCATATATACACCCATTATTATCAATATCTTTTCTTTCAATAGCAATTATTGGCAAACCTATATGTGTCACTTACCCCATCTCAGTGAGATTCAGCAACACCATTTCAATAAATCAGTCTACTTTCACTGGATATGATTAATCACAATGTCATCTTGACCTTTCATAAAACCACAGAATGTGAGACCCTGTAATGAACTTATAGATCACCTAGTTCCATTACCTTGTTTTACAATATGTAGAAACTGAGGCCAGAAAGAGGAATTGGCTCGTACAGGGATACACAGCTATTACAGCTATTACAATAAGACCTTGAATCACAGTCTCCTGACTCCAAGTCTTGATATTCTTCTACGTTGCCACACTGCTATGGATTATTATCTGAAAACAATTCCCAATGGGATGAATATTTAGCTTCCCACTTTCATTGACTTTCCCCCCCTATGATCCTTGAAGGAAATTATCTATCATATTATAGCTGTGTTAAGTTTGATAATATATAAAGTTACATTTGTCTCATTCAGCCGTATAGACAGCTGAAATCGCTGTAGCAAAAAAAAAAAACAAAAAAAACCACTCAATCTTTACTGGCCATTTTCATTTGCAATGCTTCTGTTGATCCCACTGCCCTAGGATGAAGTCATGAATCACTCTAGAACATCTGCATGCTTATTGCCCAGTTATTACTCAGAGTGTTATCCAAAAGAAGGGACACTGGGAAAATCAAAACCAACATGTAGATACTGATTTCTGATTGCAAGCCACTGACCAGCAAAATATTACTAAATAAATCAAGAAGTTGTTAAAGACCAGATACTTCCAGGAGATGGCAGTATAAGCAGGTCTGATTCAAAGGGAATTGAAAATTGTAGAAAAGGGGGGGGACGCAACTTTTCATTTCATAGGAGTGGTTTTAAGATGGGATCATGCCATCAACTAAAACCTGTATACAAACAACAGGCAATGATGTGACAAGTTCATGTAGGTCACCAGTGTGATATTTATAGGCAATGGCCACAGAGCATTTCAAAGAAAATGCCGAGATTAAATACACCCTGAAAACTTTTTTCTAAATACTTCTAAGAAGTCAACACTATGTGTGGTTAATAGTAAGATAACTTACATTTTCAAAGTAAGGCTCTAATCATATCATGTGTGGGAAGACTTGCACAGAGTTTATGATATTTACTTTTTATTGATTGACATGTGTCAGGCACTATGTGCTGGTACTTATATGCACAAATTATTGCAACTAACCTTCATCCTCTGAAGTAACTACCATTATCCAAATTTTATAGATTAGAACTTTATAGTTTAGAGAGTTTAATAGTTTGCCTAACAGAAAATATTTACACTTGAGATACAAAAATCCCATCTAACATTTTGTTATTTTTCTTTATAATTTTTGACCTCTTCCTTTGGTCCTTTTGTCCTTAATTCTTGATTACTTGAAAGTATGTTTACTTAAGAATGTGTAACAGAGACAGCATAGGGTTTTGCAGCATTGCCAAGAGAAAGATATCCTCTTAATTCTCAGATGAAAGGAAAAACAATTCTGAGCTACCCAACTTGCCAATTAACTATGGCATTTTTTTCCTGAGTTTCAATTATTTGTGGTTTACCTTTATCTGACCTGGGATCCTGGCTTTTCAAACTGATCGGAGATCTGATTGACAGATGTAAAAAAGCAAATGCAAACTATGTGTATAAATATACTGGGTTTGCTTTTTGTCAACACACAGTTGGTTGTAAATACAGTATTTTTCATATTAACCTGAGCCAAACAATTTTCTCTATTTACTGAACTGAAGTCTGGGCTCCTCCTTACCTTGTGTAGATCCCGGTGAGCAGGATCACTGCATTCAACCGTTTTTGCATATAGAAAGCTGAACCTATATCTCTTTCATTTAATTTGCCTTTTATTTTCTTTTTCCTGCTTCTATCGTTTGAAATGCAAAAGAAAATTATGTCAGGCCTTACCAGAAGGCCTTTGGCTGCCCAGAGACCTCAACGGGTAGCATTTTTTTCTGAGAATTATCACAGTGTCAGGTCTGGCACTTAGCCTTTCAAGGGCAAATGTTCAATTCTGTCTGTATTCTAAAGCTGATTAGTCTCCAAAGAGCTGACTTACACTCACCAACTTCACTGAAGACTGGCATCTAAACCAGAGCATTAGCTCACTATTTTATAATGATAGTTATAATTGTCAAAGGGATCATAATCACTCATTCTCTGATCAGCCCATTTTCTCTCAGTGGCTTAAATGGGAAGTCAAAACATAATCAGAAGCTTGCTTGTGGATCACAGATATAGAACAAGAGGAGTGAGCTGCGTGATTTGACTAGTCAATAACATCAATCCCTGGCTCTTCTGCTTTCTAGTTATGGGTCTTTGGGTGACCTACTTAACTTCTCATTACCTCAATTCCCTCCACTATAAAATGGGAATAATAATAATGCTTACTACTTCATGGGATTGCTATTAGGATTAAGTTAATTAATAAATGCAAAGTGCTTAGAACAATACCTGGCACATATTAAATTCTCAAAAATGTTAGCTATTATTATTTTTATTATTTAATATGCCATTTGCACAACAGAAATACCCTGAATTCACTCCACTGGACCTCTCTTACTAGTCATTTATGGACTCCTTCTGGTGCATCTCTTTACCTTATCCACTTCCCTGGATTTAACTAGTATCTTTGTGTGAATGATGCCCAAATCTATGTCTGCATCCCTGTTAGCTCTTCTGAGTTTCACACATATATTCAGTAGCCAACTGGGCACCATCAACTAGACTGCTGCTTCCCAAATTTTTTAATGGCATGGCACACATAGAAAATGGAAATAATTATAACACATTGGAGTTAGTGCGTGGGTAGTGCACAGCCTGAGGTTTGCAACCTGACCAGCTGGGGACTCTAGCTGCCCCTGGAAAAACCCAGCCATACTGAGGGCTGAGGAGATCAATGGTTCCATATATTGTAACCCATTTGGGTCAGACAAAGTTCTGACCTAGATGTCTCACCAAGCACCTCACACTCGACTTGTCCTACATGAAGTGATTATCTCTTCCTTAAAGCCAGATTCTCTACCCATTATAACCTATCTATCCAGATATTAAAAGCAGAAACTGGAACATTTTCTGGATTTCTCCCTTTTCCCAACTTCTAATATTTAGTCATTAAATTCTGCTAATTTTTCTGGTCTCTGCCACTCCTCTCCATCCACCATGGCCCTGTTTAACCTCTGATCAGCACTGTTGTAATAGCTTCCTAAGCTATTGTCCTGCCCTGCTCCACCCTATATTCCATCCTTCACAGAATTGCCATGGTGATCTAAAACACAAATCTCACCTTATCATTCCTCTGCTTAAAATCCTTCAATGACTGCCCATAGTTTAGAACTGTGGTTCTAAAACTTTTCTTCTGAAGTGTCATGCAAGAAAGATGACCTCTCACAAAAACCCTGAAAGGCAGGAATGTTGGAGGGTGGTGACAAGGACTACAAGTTTGAAAATTCTTTGAAGTCTTGTATTTTATCCTAAACTTCTTTACTGGCAATTTTGAATTGTAAATGATAATATATGTTTATTTTAATATAGAAATATTGTTTCAAATTACATACCATCAAGTTAAAATTGATGCCTCGTAAGTTTGTCCTCTGCCTTGGCATACTTGTTAACACATCTAGGAAAACCTCAGTGTGAGAAATTGGCAAAGGGTAAGTCCAAGTTGGCCTCCGGGGCCTTCATGATCTGGCCTCTGCTTGTCTCCATCCTCCCTCTTTTTGCTCCAGTAGCACTGACTCGGGTGTACTTCTATGCCCACATCATGCTATTTCTGAACTCTCTGCCAAGAAACCCTCCATCTACTCCTATTCCCACCTCTTCCTTTCAATCACCTGAATTATTCTAACTCTAACTTTAAGATCCAGTGCATGTGTCTCATCTGTCATATCCTTCAAGACTCCTCCCCTGCATGTCCCAGGCTGGATTAGGTAGTTTTCCTCTGTACTCCCCCAGTACTGTGGGTTTATATTGGTCATAACATTTAACCCATTGATATTCTCTCTTTCTCTCTCTTTTACCTTTTTTGCACTCCCTACTGAAATATAAGCTCCTCAAAAACAGATTCTGTGCATAAATCACCTTCTAGGTGCTCAAGAAAAATTTAAAAAATGTAACTGAATTATGAATAATTTAAACTTCCATTGTGGACCAATTCTCTCTTTGATGAATCCTTTCCTTAGATATGGTAATATCATCACTTTATAACCAAGACTAAGTTTAAAACACAGTCACATCTCTCTGCTCCATTAGGTATTTATTTCATACTGTACCTCTTGGAGAAAAAAACCTGAATTATTTGGAGACATTTTATGTAGTCTACAAATATCATCCCCTTTCTGTCATATACTGATTTTTTTAAAAAAATCAAAACCACTTATTCGATAGTCTAGGAAGAAATAGAAAGAAAATAGAAATAACACAAACAACTATGAGAAATATTAAATAAAGATGCATCAGACAATGGCAGAGATGAAAAGTAAAACTAGAAATTTAAGATTATCAGACTAAAACTAGTTCTATCAGTGAAGGGGCTCATTTCTTATATAGTAGATATCTTGCATTGCTGATCTATCTTGTTTGAATATCATTTCAGAAAGAGATACTTTCTATCATTTTAGAAAGAGATAAATGTCAAACTGTAAGGAGATTTCTATACAAACAATAGATTTTTGTAATGTATTTGTTCACGTGTTATTTTGTTAAGACTGAATTCGCCTAAGCTCCATATGTAAATAAAGAATGATGATGGTGATGATTTTTATACATTACGATATCTAGAGCTGTCTCTTTCTTTGTCATTTTAAACTTCTCTCCTGTATTTCTGTTTTATCTCACCTTTTAGATGTTTGACATTTTTGTGCTATAGCACGGCTTAAAACCATAAGATCTCCAGTCTTTTATACTTTGAAAACTAATATTACTCAAATGTAATTTATATAAAAGATACTTTGAAAACATATCTTCATTGTGGTCTATAATGGAATATTAATCTGCAAATTTTAGGCTATTTCAAGCTAGAATTTTATCCAGAGAGGCAGGAATTTTTTCCATTGGTAGTGACATGTTGCAGAATGCCATTAAATTTGTTCTCCTGCCCCAGTAGACAATAATTGGCAGAAATGGTCCCAGCTCAGCAGTGCTCCTCAGTTTCCAAGGTATGTTACAAGCCACATTTTCAAAGCTGGCTGGGTAAGAAGATTGTTGGCATATTTTTTAAATTGTAAATGTAAATCTGTGCACCTTGTAATTAACATATTCCTGA
Organism: Physeter macrocephalus; assembly: GCF_002837175.3. Classification (NCBI taxonomy): domain Eukaryota; kingdom Metazoa; phylum Chordata; class Mammalia; order Artiodactyla; family Physeteridae; genus Physeter; species Physeter macrocephalus. Next base: position 61,566,158 of record NC_041234.1, read on the forward strand.
AACAATAAATTATCTCTGAGATGTGAAAGTGGAAACATTAAGTAAATCAGAGTTATTTTTATTTGTGAAAGCATTTAGAGAGTATTTTGAGGGCCACATTTCAAAGAAATGCCATGTAATTGCAAATACTTTTATTGTTTGCAAACCTAGTCCATACTTACCTTAACTTACTTCATTATATAGACCTGTTCATGTTTTCAAATGGCACATATTAACATAACACCTTTCCAAATTTCCTTAGAGAATGCATAATGAATATCCATGGCCATTCAGCAGGAACTCCAGACCATCATTTTCTCCCAAGATACTCTGAATTCTCTGTAAAGGATGAGTGGTGGGTGGGTGGTGTATCACATGCTCTACAAAGTAGAACTTTTGGCCACTCAGTGGCAGCTGCTATTAGCTTCTATATTAAGAATATGTTCAGATGCAAGTTACATAGCAAAACATTGGGGCTTAAGCAAACAATGGCTTATTTTTTCACATAAAAACAAGTCTAGAGGTATGTCATTGTTGGTGTTGATTTAGTTGTTCAACAATGCCATCTGGACCCAAGGAAGTTCTATTTTTTTCTGACCTGCTCTTCTTACTATGTTCATGTCTGTTGTCTTACTGTCATAAGATGGCTGCTGAAGCTCCAGACATCATGTTTATATTCAAGGCAGAGAGAAGGAGGAAGAGTAAAGGGTCAGTGCCAGTAGACTTCTGCTTAATGTAGCACTAACAGAACCGAAACATATTGTTACTCTTATCTGCAAATGAGTATAGGAAATTGAGTTTTCGGCTTTCTAGCTTCTATAATGGGAAGCAGCAAGGGAGAAATGGATTGGGGGTAGCTAATTAATAAGATGTTTCCCTTTTTAGGCCTGCTGTGGTAATGTTTCTTGTAACCACCAATGACAGTGCTAATAGTTTCATCAAATAGATTGGTGCCCACTAATGTTTGCACTGAGAGTAGTTTCTTCACCCTGGGATTGAGGAGAAGTCCAAGTTACTGGTCCAGAGGATATTTAGAGTGACAGCCCATCATGGTCTTCTAAGCCACCACTTCCCTCTGATCTTATTTCATTGCCTTGGGTCAACTTATTTTTTAATTGAAGTATAGTTGATTTACAAAATTGTGTTAGTTTCAGGTGTACAGCATAGTGATTCAGTATTTTTGCAGATTATATGCTCCATTATAGGTTATTAAAAGATAATGCATATAATTGTCTGTGCTATAGAGTATATCCTTGTTGCTTATCTATTTTATATATAGTAGTTTGTATCTGTTAATCCTATACCCCTAATTTGTCCCTTCCCCCTTGTTGGCTGTGGGTTTGTCATAAATTACCTTTATTATATTGAGATATGTTCCCTCTCTTCCCTTGTTTCTTATCCTGCTTTCTTTTTGCATGTTTAGGTATCAGTATGCTCTGACTTCTTAATTATGCTCTTTTGTGTAATTCCTACAGGATTTTCCCTTGTGGTTATATAAAATATCTTAAAATTGTAACACTTTATTTTAAGCTGATAGCAACTTAACTTCAATGCCTAAGCTTTATACTTTTACTTCTCTACAATGTCACATTTTAGGTTATTGTTGTTACAGTTTACATATGTTTTATATTGTGTAACTAGTAACAGATTATTGTAGTTATGGTTATTTTCACTATATTTTTTAACATTTAAACTGGAGTTGTAAGTGAATATTGCACTACTGTTAGCACATGACAGAATCTAATTGTGACTATGTATTTACCATTACCAGTGAGCATTTCCCTAACTTTTTATGTTTTTATGATGTTAATTAGTGTCTTTTACTTCCACTCAAAGAACTACTGTTAGCATTTCTTGTAAGGCAGATCTAGTGGTAATGAACTCCCTCAGCTTTTGTTTGTTTGGGAAAGTCTTTATCCTTCCTTCAGTTCTGATGGACAGGTTTGCTGGGTATAGTATTGTTGTCATTTTTCTTTATTTTTTTGAATTTTTGAACTTTATTTTCTTTATTTTCTTATACAGCAGGTTCTTATTAGTTATCCATTTTATACATATTAGTGTATATATGTCAATCCCAATCTCCCAATTCATCACACCACCACCACCACCCACCACCACTTTCTCACTTTGGTGTCCATACATTTGTTCTCTACATCTGTGTCTCAATTTCTTCCCTGCAAACCAGTTCATCAGTACCAGTTTTCTAGGTTCCACATATATGCATTAATATACAATATTTGTTTTTCTCTTTCTGACTTACTTCACTCTGTATGACAGTCTCTAGATCCATTCACATCTCTACAAATGACCCAATTTCGTTCCTTTTTAGCTGTCCAGTTTTCCCTGCACCACTTATTGAAGAGACTATCTTTTCTCCATTATATATCCTTGCATCTTTTTTTATAGATTAGTTGACCATAGGTGCATGGGTTTATCTCTGGGCTTTCTATTCTGTTCCAATGATCTATATCTCTGTTTTTGTGCCAGTACCATATTGTCTTTGATTACTTGATTAGCTTTGTAGTATAGTCTGAAGTCAGGGAGTCTGATTCCTGCAGGTATGTTTTTTTCCCCCTCAAGACTGCTTTGGCTATTTGGGGTCTTTTGTGTCTCCATACAAATTTTAAGATTTTTTGTTCTAGTTCTGTAAAAAAATGCCATTGGTAATTTCAAACGAATTGCATTGAATCTGTAGATTGTTTTGGATAGTATAGTCATTTTCACAATATTGATTCTTCCAGTCAAAGAACATGGTATATCTCTCCATCTGTTGGTACTGCAACTTTACCAAATTCATTGATTAGCTGTAGTAGTTTTCTGGTGACATGTTTAGGATTCTCTATGTATAGTATCATGTCATCTTCAAACAGTGACAGTTTTACTTCTTTTTTTCCAACTTGTATTCCTTTTATTTCTTTTTTTTCTCTGATTGCCGTGGCTATGACTTCCAGATCTACATTGAATAATAGTGGCAAGAGTGGACATCCTTGTCTTCTTCCTGATCTTAGAGGAAATGCTTTCAGTTTTTCACCAATGAGAATGAAGTTTGCTGTGGGTTTGTCATATATGGCCTTTTTTATGTTGAGGTAGGTTCCCTCTATGATCACTTTCTGGAGAGTTTTTTTCATAAACGGCTGTTGAATTTTGTTGAAAGCTTTTTCTGCATCTATTGAGATGATCATATGGCTTTTCTTCTTCAATTTGTTAATATGGTGTATCACATTGATTGACTTGCATATGTTGAAAAATCCTTGCATCTCTGGGATAAGTCTCACTTGATCATGGTGTATGATCCTTTCAATGTGTTGTTGGATTCTGTTTGCTAGTATTTTGTTGAGGATTTTTGCATCAATATTCATCAGTGATATTGGTCTGTAATTTTCTTTTTTTGTAGTATCTTTGTCTGGTTTTGGGATCAGGGTGATGGTGGCCTCATAGAATGAGTTTGGAAGTGTTCCTTCCTCCACAATTTTTTGGAAGAGTTTGAGAAGGATAGGTGTTAGCTCTTCTCTAAATGTTTGATAGAATTCACCTGTGAAGCCATCTGACCCTTGACTGCTGTTTGTTGGAAGATTTTTAATCACAGTTTCAATTTCATTACTTGTGACTGGTCTGTTCAAATTTTCTGTTTCTTCCTGGTTTAGCTTTGGAAGGTTATACCTTTCTAAGAATTTGTCCATTTCTTCCAGGTTGTCCATTTTATTGGCATAGAGTTGCTTGTAGTAGTCTCTTAGGATGCTTTGTATTTCAGCCGTGTCTATTGTAATTTCTCCTTTTTCGCTTCTAATTTTATTGATTTGAGTCTACTCCCTCTTTTTCTTGATGAGTCTGGCTAATGGTTT
>NC_041234.1:61577199-61581466 GCF_002837175.3 Physeter macrocephalus
TCCTAGGTATTTTATTCTTTTTGTTGCAATCGTAAATGGGAGTGTTTCCTTAATTTCTCTTTCAGATTTTTCATCATTAGTGTATAGGAATGCAAGAGATTTCTGTGTGTTAATTTTGTATACTGCAACTTTACCAAATTCATTGATTAGCTGTAGTAGTTTTCTGGTGACATGTTTAGGATTCTCTATGTATAGTATCATGTCATCTTCAAACAGTGACAGTTTTACTTCTTTTTTTCCAACTTGTATTCCTTTTATTTCTTTTTTTTCTCTGATTGCCGTGGCTATGACTTCCAGATCTACATTGAATAATAGTGGCAAGAGTGGACATCCTTGTCTTCTTCCTGATCTTAGAGGAAATGCTTTCAGTTTTTCACCAATGAGAATGAAGTTTGCTGTGGGTTTGTCATATATGGCCTTTTTTATGTTGAGGTAGGTTCCCTCTATGATCACTTTCTGGAGAGTTTTTTTCATAAACGGCTGTTGAATTTTGTTGAAAGCTTTTTCTGCATCTATTGAGATGATCATATGGCTTTTCTTCTTCAATTTGTTAATATGGTGTATCACATTGATTGACTTGCATATGTTGAAAAATCCTTGCATCTCTGGGATAAGTCTCACTTGATCATGGTGTATGATCCTTTCAATGTGTTGTTGGATTCTGTTTGCTAGTATTTTGTTGAGGATTTTTGCATCAATATTCATCAAGGTTGTCCATTTTATTGGCATAGAGTTGCTTGTAGTAGTCTCTTAGGATGCTTTGTATTTCAGCCGTGTCTATTGTAATTTCTCCTTTTTCGCTTCTAATTTTATTGATTTGAGTCTGCTCCCTCTTTTTCTTGATGAGTCTGGCTAATGGTTTATCAATTTTGTTTGTCTTCTCAAAGAACCAGCTTTTAGTTTTATTGATCTTTGCTATTGTTTTCTTTGTTTCTATTTCATTTATTTCTGCTCTGTTCTTTATGATTTCTTTCCTTCTGCTAACTTTGTGGGTTTTTTTTTTCTTCTTTCTCTAGTTCCTTTAAGTGTAACATTAGATTGTTTATTTGAGATTTTTCTTTTTTCTTGAGGTAGGCTTGTATTGCTATAAACTTCCCTCTTAGAACTGCTTTTGCTGCATCTCATAGATTTTGGATCATTGTGTTTTCATTGTCATTTGTCTCTAGGTAATTTTTAATTTCCTCTTTGATTTCTTCAGTGATCTCTGGGCTATTTAGTAACATATTGGTTAGCCTCCATGTGTTTGTTTTTTTTTTACGGTTTTTTCCGTGTAATTTATTTCTAATCTCATAATGTGGTGGTCAGAAAAGAAGCTTGGTATGATTTCAATTTTCTTAAATTTACTGAGGCTTGATCTGTGACCCAAGATGTGATCTATCCTGGAGAGTGTTCCGTGCACACTTGAGAAGAAAGTTAATCAGCTGTTTTTGTATGGAATGTCCTATAAATATCAAATCTATCTGCTCTATTGTATAATTTAAGGCTTGTGTTTCCTTATTAAATTTCTGTTTGGATGATCTGTCCATTGGTGTAAGTGAGGTGTTAAAGTCCCCCACTATTATTGTGTTACTATTAATTTCCTCTTTTAGAGCTGTTAGCAGTTGTGTTATGTATTTAGGTGCTCCTATGTTGGGTCCTTATATGTTTATAATTGTTATAACTTCTTCTTGGATTGATCCCTTGATGATTATGTATTCTCCTTCCTTGTTCTTGTAACATTCTTTATTTTAAAGTCTATTTTATCTGATACAAGTATTGCTACTCCAGCTTTCTTTTGATTTCCATTTTCATGGAATATCTTTTTCCATCCCCTCACTTTAACTCTGTATGTGTCCCTAGGTCTGAAGTGGGTCTCTTGTAGACAGCATATATATGGGTCTTTTTCTCATGTTAGGGATGTTTTCGACTATAATCTCTTCAAATATTTTCTCATGTCGTTTCTCTCTCTCTTCTCCTTCTGGGACCCCTATAATGTGAATGTTGTTCCGTTTAATGTTGTCTTTAGTTGGAGTATTTAATCCATTCACGTTTAAGGTAATTATAAATATGTATGTTCTTATTACCATTTTCTTAATTATAATGGGTTTGTTTTTGTATGTCCTTTTCTTCTCTTGTGTTTTCCACTTAGAGAAGTTCCTTTAACATTTGTTATAGAGCTGGTTTTGTGGTGCTGAATTCTCTTACCTTTTGCTTGTCTGTAAAGCTTTTGATTTCTCTGTCAAATCTGAATGAGATCCTTGCTGGGTAGAGTAATCTTGGTTGCAGTCTCTTCCCTTTCATTACTTTAAATATGTCATGCCCTCCCTTCTAGTTTGTAGAGTTTCTGCTGAGAAATCAGCTGTTAACCTTATGGGAGTTCCCTTGTATGTTATTTGTCATTTTTCCTTTGCTGCTTTCAATAATTTTTCTTTGTCTTTAATTTTTGCCAATTTGATTACTATGTGTCTCAGTGTGTTTCTCCTTGGGTTTATCCTGCCTGAGACTCTCTGCACTTCTTGGACTTGGGCAGCTATTTCCTTTCCCATATTGGGGAAGTTTTCGACTATAATCTCTTCAAATATTTTCTCATGTCGTTTCTCTCTCTCTTCTCCTTCTGGGACCCCTATAATGTGAATGTTGTTCCGTTTAATGTTGTCCCAGAAGTCTCTTAGGCTGTCCTCATTTCTTTTCATTCTTTTTTCTTTATTCTCTTCTGCTGCAGTGAATTCCACCATTATGTCTTCCAGGTCACTTATCCATTCTTCTGTCTCAGGTATTCTACTATTGATTCCTTCTAGTGTATTTTTCATTTCAGTTAATGTATTGTTCATCTCTGTTTGTTTGTTCCTTAATTCTTCTAGGTGTTTGTTCTTTAACTCTTTTAGGCCTTTGTTAATCATTTCTTGCATCTTCTTGATCTTTGCCCCCATTCTTTTTCCAAGGCCTGGATCATCTTCACTACCATTATGCTTAATTCTTTTTCTGGAAGGTTGCCTATCTCCACTTCATTTAGTTGTTTTTCTGGGCTTTTATCTTGTTCCTTCATCTGGTACATAACCCTCTGCCTTTTCCTCTTGTCTATCTTCCTGTGAATGTGGTTTTTGTTCCACAGGCTGCAGGATTGTAGTTCTTCTTGCTTCTGCTGTCTGTCCTCTGGTGCATGAGGCTATCTAAGAGGCTTGTGCAAGTTTTCTGATGGGAGGGACTGGTGGTGCATAGAGCTGATGGGCAGAGCTCAGTAAAACTTTACTCTGTTTGTCTGCTGATGGGAGGGGCTGAGTTCCCTCCCTGTTGGTTGTTTGGCCTGAGGTGACCCAAAACTAGAGCTTACCTGGGCTCTTTGGTGGAGCTAATGGAAGATCTGGAAGGGCTCACACCAAGGAGTACTTCCCAGAACTTCTGCTGCCAGTGTCCCTGTCCCCATGGTGAGCCACAGCCACACCCCACCACTGGAGAGACCCTCCAACACCAGCAGGTAGGTCTGGTTCAGTCTCCTATGGAGTCACCGCTCCTTCCCCTGCATCCCAATGGTCACACTACTTTGTGTGTGCCCTCCAAGAGTGGAGTCTCCATTTCCCCCAGTCCTGTCAAAGTCCTGAAATCAAATCCTGCTAGCCTTCAAAGTCTGGTTCTCTAGGAATTCTTCCTCCCTTTGCAGGACCCCCAAGTTGGGAAGCCTTACGTAGGGCTCAGAACCTTCACCCCAGTGGTTGGACTTCTGTGGTGTAAGTGTTCTCCGGTTTGTGAGTCACCCACCCAGCAGTTATGGGATGTGATTTTATTGAGATTGCGCCCCTCCTACTGTCTCATTTGGCTTCTCCTTTGTCTTTCTTTGGACGTGGGATATCATTTATGGTGAGTTCTGCTGTCTTCCTGTCGATGATTCTTCAGCAGTTGTGATTCCTGTGCTCTCACAAGAGGGAGTGAGAGAATGTCCTTCTACTCTGGCGTCTTCTTTTGTCATTTTTTTTTCCTTCAGCATTCTGAATGTGCCATCTCATTCTCTCCTTTTCTGAAATATTTTTATTGAAAAATCTGCTGATAATCTCATGGAGGTTCTCATATATGTAACTTATCTCTCTTCTCTTGCTGCTTTTAAAATTCCTTCTTTCTCTTTGACTTTTGACAATTTAATTATCAATATAATGTCTCTCAATATAAGCTCTATTCAGGTTCAAACTATTTGGGGTCCTTTGGACCTCATGGATCTGGATGTGCTTTTTTCTTCCTATGTATGAGAAGTTTTCACCCATATTGCTTTTTTTTTTTTTTTTTTTTTTTTTTTTTT
>NC_041234.1:61587742-61613803 GCF_002837175.3 Physeter macrocephalus
TGTCCCAGATGTCTCTTAGGCTGTCTTCATTACTTTTCATTCTTTTTTTCTTTATTCTGTTCCATGACAGTGAATTCCACCATTCTGTCTTCCAGGTCATTTATCCGTTGTTCTGCCTCAGTTATCCTGCTATTGATTCCTTCTAGTGTATTTTTCATTTCAGTTAATGTATTGTTCATCTCTGTTTGTTTGTTCCTTAATTCTTCTAGGTGTTTGTTCTTTAACTCTTTTAGGCCTTTGTTAATCATTTCTTGCATCTTCTTGATCTTTGCCCCCATTCTTTTTCCAAGGCCTGGATCATCTTCACTACCATTATGCTTAATTCTTTTTCTGGAAGGTTGCCTATCTCCACTTCATTTAGTTGTTTTTCTGGGCTTTTATCTTGTTCCTTCATCTGGTACATAACCCTCTGCCTTTTCCTCTTGTCTATCTTCCTGTGAATGTGGTTTTTGTTCCACAGGCTGCAGGATTGTAGTTCTTCTTGCTTCTGCTGTCTGTCCTCTGGTGCATGAGGCTATCTAAGAGGCTTGTGCAAGTTTTCTGATGGGAGGGACTGGTGGTGCATAGAGCTGATGGGCAGAGCTCAGTAAAACTTTACTCTGTTTGTCTGCTGATGGGAGGGGCTGAGTTCCCTCCCTGTTGGTTGTTTGGCCTGAGGTGACCCAAAACTAGAGCTTACCTGGGCTCTTTGGTGGAGCTAATGGAAGATCTGGAAGGGCTCACACCAAGGAGTACTTCCCAGAACTTCTGCTGCCAGTGTCCCTGTCCCCATGGTGAGCCACAGCCACACCCCACCACTGGAGAGACCCTCCAACACCAGCAGGTAGGTCTGGTTCAGTCTCCTATGGAGTCACCGCTCCTTCCCCTGCATCCCAATGGTCACACTACTTTGTGTGTGCCCTCCAAGAGTGGAGTCTCCATTTCCCCCAGTCCTGTCAAAGTCCTGAAATCAAATCCTGCTAGCCTTCAAAGTCTGGTTCTCTAGGAATTCTTCCTCCCTTTGCAGGACCCCCAAGTTGGGAAGCCTTACGTAGGGCTCAGAACCTTCACCCCAGTGGTTGGACTTCTGTGGTGTAAGTGTTCTCCGGTTTGTGAGTCACCCACCCAGCAGTTATGGGATGTGATTTTATTGTGATTGCGCCCCTCCTACTGTCTCATTGTGGCCTCTCCTTTGTCTTTGCATGTGGGGTATCTTTTTTGTTGAGTTCCAGTGTCTTCCTGTTGATACATTAACTTTTATTGTCAGGATAAATTGCATGTTTTAAAGATGAGTGATCCTTGTACTTTGTGTAGGGCCTTTCACTTGGTTGGACTTCTGTGGTGTAAGTGTTCTCCGGTTTGTGAGTCACCCACCCAGCAGTTATGGGATGTGATTTTATTGAGATTGCGCCCCTCCTACTGTCTCATTTGGCTTCTCCTTTGTCTTTCTTTGGACGTGGGATATCATTTATGGTGAGTTCTGCTGTCTTCCTGTCGATGATTCTTCAGCAGTTGTGATTCCTGTGCTCTCACAAGAGGGAGTGAGAGAATGTCCTTCTACTCTGGCGTCTTCTTTTGTCATTTTTTTTTCCTTCAGCATTCTGAATGTGCCATCTCATTCTCTCCTTTTCTGAAATATTTTTATTGAAAAATCTGCTGATAATCTCATGGAGGTTCTCATATATGTAACTTATCTCTCTTCTCTTGCTGCTTTTAAAATTCCTTCTTTCTCTTTGACTTTTGACAATTTAATTATCAATATAATGTCTCTCAATATAAGCTCTATTCAGGTTCAAACTATTTGGGGTCCTTTGGACCTCATGGATCTGGATGTGCTTTTTTCTTCCTATGTATGAGAAGTTTTCACCCATATTGCTTTTTTTTTTTTTTTTTTTTTTTTTTTTTTGTGGTATACGGGCCTCTCACTGTTGTGGCCTCTCCCATTGTGGAACACAGGCTCTGGACGTGCAGGTTCAGCAGCCATGGCTCACGGGCCTAGCTGCTCTGCGACATATGGGATCTTCCTGGACTGGGGCATGAACCTGTGTCCCCTGCATCGGCAGGCAGACTCTCAACCACTGCGCCACCAGGGAAGCCCCATATTGTTTTAAAAATACTTTCTGTCTCTTTCTCTTTCTCTTTCTCTTCTCCTTCTGGAATTCCCATAATGCAAATATTGTTCCTTTTCATTGTGTCCCATAAGTCCTGTAGGCTTTCATCACTCTTTTTCATTTTTTTTTCTTTTTGCTCCTCTGAGTGGATAATTTTTAATGTGCTATCTTCCAAGTGAGTGATTCTTTCTTCTGCATGGTCAAGTCTGCTTTTGAAATTTGCTACTGAATTCTTCAGTTATTGTATTTTTCAACTCTAGGATTTCTGTTCGGATTTGTTGCAGTTGTTGTTGTTGTTAATGGTTTCTATAGCTTTGCCAAACTTCTCATTTTGTTCTTGCATTGTTTCCCTAATTCTGTTTAGTTGTCTGTCTGAGTCTTCTTATAGTTCATTAAACTTCCTTAAGAGGATTATTCTGAATTCTTTATCTGATAGTCCATAGATCTCCATTTCTTTATATTATTAGAGTTTTATTAGTTGCCTTTGGTTGTGTAATATTTACCTAGTTTTTCATTATCCTTGATTCCTTATGTTGGTATCTTCCCATTTGAGCAATTGGATTCCTCTTCTGGATTTTACATGTTTTGCTTTAGCAGAGACACATCATCAGCTCAGTTTGGGTTTGTGTGTGTCTGTTGATAATGGCCTTGGACAGGTGTGGCCTGATATTTATTTTCTATTTTGGGGTCAGACAACTCTTCAAGCTCTGAGAATGAGGATGGAGAGGTGTGCCATTGGCTGAGAACAGTTGGATAGGACTGCTGGCGTGCTTCCCTAGCCAAGTGAAGCTGTAGGATGGGCTCTGTGGTTGTCTGGATTCTCTTGGTCAGACTTCCTAGATGGATGGGGTATTATATTCAGCAGTAGATGGGATTATGAATTAGTTTTCCTGCTCTGGCCAGGCAGCAGGACAGGAATGAGGGCCTATACAGCTCATTGTTTGGGGACCCAAATCAGCAAGAGTGCACTGAATTCCCTGTCCAGGGGAAGCCACCAGTTTTCTTCTGCAGACAGGGAAAACCATAGACTGTGCCCCTCTGTTCAAGTAACACTGTAGGTAGGACAGTTGAATGGGCTACACAGCTTCATGCATGCTCTGGCTGGGTTCCCTGGTCCAACAGTCTGGAGGCTGTATTCAACAATGAGTGGGACTATGAATTAGTTTCCCTGCCTAAGTGCAGTGGGAGAAGCAACTCTGTGTTTGTAAAGCTTGGTAAGGCTCTCCGTTGATTTTAACTCAAGCTGACCTATGCCCCAAGTTCCCTGGCCAAACAGGCCCACTGGATTTGATCTGTAAACTATCAACTCTGCCTGCCCTTCTCCCAGCTCAACCACCACTGGGCCATACAGCTTTCAGGTGTTCTTGCCAACTCTTCTTGTCAGATGGGACCAGGAGACAAAGCAGGTGGGGCTTTGTCTCAGCTTCTTTGCCTGGGCAGTAAGGGGAGGGGGCTGCTCCAGGCAACTCTCAATTTCCCAAACAGAGTCTCTGGTTGGGAGGGGCTAGGACGTACCCTCAGCCATGGATATAAATTAATCCTCCTGCCTATTCATAGCAGGGGAACTCTACATGCCCAGTACTGGTTTTGCTCTGAGGGCAATCAATTCTGCCTACCTGCTTGCCTCTCAGCTCGAGCTTTACTGAGCTGTACAGCTTCCAGGTATTTCCAGTATCCCCTTGATCACATGTGGCTGGGAGTCACTCTCCATAGCAGGTGTGGCTGTGACTCAGCTCCTTGCCTGTGTGTGGGCAAACCAGGCTCCTGGGCTGGCAAAACTCCTTATTTAAGGATCTGAATCAGTCAGATCTGCACTCCACCAAGTTCCCTGGTGAGAGTGCACCACCAACTTGGTTCGGCAGATGAGCAAAGCCACCCACTGATTTGGATTAGCACTTGGGCACTGCAGGTATGAACTTGGTCTGCAAATATCTGTGTACTGCTTAGTGCAAGACCTTCCCCCTTCTCCATCACCATCAGATTCCTAGTGTTTGAGCCCCACAGATTCCCTTGCAATCCTTATGAGGCAAGATCCGAGTAGGGACTTCCACAAAGTGACCCACAATGCTCAGGGGTGGGGGGCTGGTTGTTTTTCCCTGGATTCTCTTTCCCTGGATTCACTGGAGGAATCAGAGGCTCAGACGAGACCTCTCCATGTGGTGCTACACTGGCCTGGGGGAGGGGCAGTGCAGTAAATGTGTAGTCACTTCTTTTATCCTTCTAATGTAGTCTGTCTTGGTCTCTGGTGCGTGGGGGTGCTTCAGCCTCACCTCTGTGTTCTAGAATTCGCTCAATGGTGTCTTGTTCTTGAATAGTTGTTAGTTGTTCTTGAGAGGGGAAGCAAAGTGAGGAATGACCTATGCCACCATCTTGGTGACTTCACTCCCCTTGAGTTAGTAGGTCTTACTCTGTGAATTCATGTGGAGTCCAAATTATTTCTATTTTCGTGATCCATCATCTTTAGGATGCTCTCCTCCTCCACACAGTCCAAAATAACCCACCCTACATCTGTATTCCATCTAGTACCTGCTTGAAGGAGTAAAAAAGGAGGGCAAGTGGTATCTTTTCTCTTTAAATGCATAACCTGGAATTTGTGTGCATTGCTTCTGGTCATATCAGTCAGAACAGAGTCACATGGCAATAACTAATTGGAAAAAAAAACTAGGAAATGTAGTTTTATTCAGGGTATTCATGTGTCCAGATAAAAAAATATATAGGTTCTATTACTGTAGAAAAAGGGGAGAGTAGATATTGGGGGACCACCAGCAGTCCCTGCTAGACTAATTTCCAGCTGTGGATGATGGCTGCCGTTCACTCTTACTTCTTAGACACAGGGCTTCAGTGAAAAAGTTTCAAAACCATGATGATTATGTGCTTTGATCTCAGCTAGGCTTTTGCTGCTGATTACCAATCCCTTTAAATATCTTTAGTAACTCTCTTGTGGTCTTCTCCATTTTAAGTGTTCCAAGCTTTCTTCAAAGTACTCAACCCCACCCTAGCCTTCTTATTCTTTTATTGACTCTTTATTTTTTTTAATTAAAGATTTTCAATATGAAAGTTCTCTCAATTTTCTTTCTATCCAACTTAAAAATTACTTTGCATCCCTCTGTTTTGTTCTGTCTTTAATAAAGTATACCTCCCTTTGCCAAAGCCACACCTCTACTCATGTCCTGATTTCATCCCTACCTGCATTCTCTACACTTTGTTCCATCAAGGAGTTACTGATTCTCAAATTTGATCTTCAAGCTCTGTTTCTCTTCTGCTTGCAAATGTTCTCAGGTTTCTCCCTATCTCAAAACACATTTCCTGGACCCAGTAATTCTTTCAAAGCACCATCACCCTCTTTTCTTTTCTTTTGTCAATTTTTGAAAACACATTTCTTGTAATCAATTTCTCTGAACACATTCTGTGTTTGTCATCTCCTTGCCCATCACCCCCACATTCACGTGTGGAAATCCTACCCATTCCTCAAAGCCCATCTCAAGTACTACCTTCCTTATCTCTGCAACTAAATACAAATTATTTATCTTCTGCCTACTGGCCTTATGACCAAGGCAGCTACTATCATTAAGAGTCTTCTATCTGGCAGGGGCTTCATTTTCATATTTCATTTCATCTTTATAACTATGCTGTGAGGCAACTATTATTCCCTCAATAAAATAAATTTTATTCATGCCACAAAAGTAAAACAATGTGTAAAATATAAGCAACCATAATCCATCACTTAGAGAAAAATCACTATAATATATGCTGCTTCATTTTGTTTTTAGAAAGACATTATGATTTATTTCTTTTTAATGACAAAAATAATATACAATCATTGTAATATGTATAAAAAAATAAATATAAAAAATAAACACTATTCTTTCCCCAACTCCTCTCCATATGCACTCCACTGACATAACCAATGTCCTCAGTCTGGTATGTGCTTTTCCATACCTTTCTCTTACAAACATGGGATCATACTATATACATTACTCTTTAAATTGCATTTTCACTTAATAAAATATCTTGTACATCCATCCAGGTCAAGATATAGAGATATAATGCATTCTTTTTCCTAGAATCACAAAAATCTGTAGTTTGGATACACCACAATGTATTCCTCTATTGGGTGGTCATTTAGATCACTTCCAATTTTTGTACAATTAAAAGCCAGGCTGCCTATAATATCCTGATATATGCATACTTATGTACTTAGTGGTACTTTTCCCCTCTACTACCAATAACAAGTCAGTAATTTTTACGTTGAGTTCCAATCAGAACATGGATGTGACTTCCTTTGGGATTGAACTAAATAAGTTTTAAAATTCATATGGAAGAGTGTCTGGAAATAACCAAAGTTTCCTTATCTGTTAACTGAGGATAATAAGGATAAATCATATTCTGACCTCATAGGAAAATTAAATGTTATAATAATGCAGTCACAGTTACTGATCCCTTGCTTTCTGACTATAATAAAGTATATGAAACAGCCCCTTCCTCGTAAGAGCATTCAGGAAATTCATTTTATTTCTTACCTCATCTTGGCTCTTTGCCTGCTATATCTTCATATCCTTGTCCACCCCGGACTAAAGTATAGCTATTTTAGAAGAACGATACTAGTAAGAAAATGAAAATTTACAGAAGATTTTTACCTAAAAAATAGTAGGGCTCTGGTTGCAAGAAGAAATAGGATTAATTTATTTGGAATTGCGAGAAAAAGATACAGAAAACATTATATTCAATAAATTTCTGTTGAATTACATTAATTTGGAATAATAAATTTAGTCAAATGGCAAATTAAATACCTACATAATACACAATTGATTTAAATGTTTTTTAAAAAATTTATTGACATATGGTCACCATATGATCAATTTTTTTGTATAATATGGCCCGAAAAAATTTTCTATATTTCTGAACTTATTCAAGCCCTGAAGAATCTCACTTCACAATAATATTGATATGGTATATTCTGTCTGGGTTGCATGAAATCATATATTTTTTTACACCAAAAATGTGTCCAAATTAAAGATACAATTGATACATTTTTACAGAAAGCATACATGGCATAAAATGAAGCATTATTCAGTAACCTTTTCTTCCAGAGAATCAAATACATAAATTTCCTCATGCATGTCATGACATGATTAAAATTTCTACTTTGAAATCAAAAGAAGGATGAATCCACTAGAAATACCTACAGTTTCATGTATTTACACTAGAAGTTATTTGTGGTAGTCTTACTTAATAGCTATCTTGTAAAGTATGAGAGTTATCTCTTGATCTGTTCAAACTGATACACACATCTGAATATCAATTACAGTGATGGTTCCTAAGGAGACAGGTTTTCCAGAGCTAACTGTCAAATAAAGAATGAACCCTTTTACGCATTTTGGTATGGATTTAAGTAGACATATAAAGTGTAGTTTCATGCTTGTGTGAGCTGTGGAAGGAACATATGTCCCTGCCATTCTCTCGCTACTTAAAATAGTACCCTGTCTTTTGAAAGGACACAGCACAGCAGTAGATAAAATTGAAAGTGAAATCCTTAACATATTTTTTTAAGCTGGCTCTTAGTAGGCTACCCTGGGGAGTCTCAGAGATATGGATTCCTAACGCTGAAAATAGAGATGATTCACGCTGAGAAGCTTAACTCTCACTGGTATATTATTTGTGTGCTGCCAAGTCATTCACTGAGGAAGCCAAAATGTTGCACTTTTCAGGATTACTCTCATTTTCAGGGCTGGAAATGGAGAGGCCTAATTTTCTTGGTTAACATAGGATCTTTTTATTCCCTGCTACAATGACATAGTAAAGAAAAAATGAATTACTTTTGATCGCCCTGGGGTGTGCCAACATTGAAGTTTATAAAATCTTGCCATCAAACCACATGAGGCTAATGGGTACACTGTAAACCCTGGAGGTACTTATGCCAGTGTCTCCCCAGTCCACACTGTTAGAATCTAGAATAATTTCTAAGCTTCCAAACCTATACAAAACCATTAGAACCCTGAACGATTTGAGACTTGGAGATCTACTCTAAGAAAGCCCTTTAGAAACCAGTCAGACTTCATGAATAAATGTCAAAATATCTGATCAAATTTTTTACAGAGACTTGAAACCTCAGCACTCTCACCTTACAATGAACTACATGATATTTATGATCCCTTCCAGTGTTAAAGACATCATAAGTATATGACCTGACACTTATAATAACTATATTATTCTATAATAATTATATATCCCACTCAAAATTTCTAAACATAGGGACATCAAAACATAAGACCTGGGAGAGAGCTTCAAGATGGTGGAAGAGTAAGATGCGGAGATCATCTTCCTCCCCAGAGATACAACAGAAATACATCTACAGGTGGAACTGCTCCTATAGAACACCTACTGAAAGCTGACAGAAGACCTCAGACCTCCCAAAATGCAAGAGACTCCCCACGTACCTGGGTAGGGTAAAAGAAAAAAGAAAACACAGAGACAAAAGAATAGGGACGGGACCTGCACCAGTGGGAGGGAGCTGTGAAGGAGGAAAGGTTTCCACACACTAGGAAGCACCTTCGCGGGCGGAGAATGCAGGTGGCGGAGGGGGGAGCTTCGGAGCCATGGAGGAGAGTGCAGCAACAGGGGTGCAGAGGGCAAAGCAGAGAGATTCCCACCCACAGATGGGCATGAGATGCTAAGGCTGCTGCTGCAGCCACCAAGAAGCCTGTGTGAAAGCACAGGTCACTCTCCACACCTCCCCTCCCAGGAGCCTGTACAGCCAGCCACTGCCAGAGTCCCGTGATCCAGGGACAACTTCCCCGGGCACAAGTCACTCTCCACACCTCCCCTCCCAGGAGCCTGTACAGCCAGCCACTGCCAGAGTCCCGTGATCCAGGGACAACTTCCCCGGGAGAATGCACCGCACACCTCAGGCTGGTGCAACGTCACACCGGCCTCTGCCACTACAGGCTTGCCCCATATACGAACCCATTCCTCCCCTCAGCCTGAGTGAGCCAGAGCCACCAAATCAGCTGCTCCTTTAACCCCGTCCTGTCTGAGTGAAGAACAGTTGCCCTCAGGCGACCTACATGCAGAGGCGGGGTCAAATCTAAAGTTGAAACCCAGGAGCTGTGCGAACAAAGAAGAGAAAAGGAAATTTCTCCCAGCAGCCTCAGGAGCAGCAGATTAAATCTCCATAATCAACTTGATGTACCCTGCATCTGTGGAATACCTGAATAGACAACGAATCATCCCAAATTGAGGGAGTGGACTTCAGGAGCAACTGTAAACTTAGGGTTTGCTTTCTGCAAATAATTGGTTTCTGGTTTTATGTTTATCATAGTTTAGTATTTAGAGTTTATTATCATTGGTAGATTTGTTTATTGATTTGGTTGCTCTCTTCCTTTTTTTAAATATACAGACATATATATATATATTTTTTTCTTTTTACTCTTTTTGGGAGTGTGTATGTGTATGCTTTCTTGTGTGAGTTTGTCTGTATAGCTTTGCTTTCCCATTTGTCCTAGGGTTCTGTCTGTCCATTTTTATTTAGTATAGTTTTTAACACTTATTATCATTGGCAGACTTGTTCTTTCGTTTGGTTGCTCTCTTCTTTCTTTTTTTAATACTCTTAAATATTTTAATTTTTAATAATTTTTTAAATTTTTTATTTTAATAACTTTATTTATTTTATTTTTTCATTATTTATTTCTTTTTTCTACCTTTTCTTTTCAGCCATGTGGTTGACAAGGTTTTGGTGCTACAGCCGGGGATCAGGGCTATGCCTCTGAGGTGGGAGAACCGAGTACAGAACACTGGTCCACCAAAGACCTCCCACTTCCATGTAATATCAAATGGCCAAGGCTCTCCCAGAGATCTCAATCTCAACGCTAAGACTCAGCTCCAGTCAACGACCAGCAAGCTACAGTGATAGACACCCTATGACAAACAACTAGCAAGAGAGAAACACAACCCCACCCATTAGCAGAGAGGCTACTTAAAATAGTAACAAGGTCACAGACACCTCAAAACACAACAGCAGACATGGTCCTGTGCACCAGAAAGACAAGATCCAGCTTCAACTACTAGAACACAGGCACCAGTTCCCTCCACCTGGAAGCCTACACAACACACTAAACCAACTGTAGCCACTGGGGGAAGACACCAAAATCAAAGGGAATTATGAACCTGCAGTCTGTGAAAAGGAGACCCTAAACACACTAAGTTAAGCAAAATGAGAAGATAGAGAAACACACAGCAGATGAAGGAGCAAGGCAAAAACAAATCAGACCAAACAAATGAAGAGGAAATAGGCAGTCTACCTGAAAAAGGATTCAGAGTAATGATAGTAAAGATGATCCAAAATCTTGGAAATACAATGGAGAAAATACAAGAAACGTTTAACAAGGACCTAGAAGAACTAAAGAGCAAACAAACAATGATGAACAACACAATAAATTAACTTAAAACTCCTCTAGAAGGAATCAATAGCAGAATAACTGAGGCAGAAGAATGGATAAGTGACCTACAAAGTAAAATAGTGTAAATAACTACCAAAGAGCAGAATAAAGAAAAAAAAGTGAAAAGAATTGAGGACAGTATCAGAGACCTCTGGGACAACATTAAATGCACCAACATGAGAATTATAGGGCTCCCAGAAGAAGAAGAGAAAAAGAGAGGGACTGAGAAAATATTTGAAGAGATTATAGTTGAAAACTTCCCTAATATGGAAAAGGAAATAATCAAGTCCTAGAAGCACAGAGAGTCCCATACAGCATAAATCCCAGGAGAAACATCCCAAGACACATATTAATCAAGCCATCAAAAATTAAATAAAAGAAAAAATATTAAAAGCAGCAAGGGAAAAACAACAAATAACATAACAAGAGAACCTCCATAAGGTTAACAGCTGATCCTTTAGGAGAAAGGCTGAAAGCCAGAAGGGAGAGGCGGGACATATTAAAAGTGCTGAAAGGGTAAAACCTACAGCCAAGATTTCTCTACCCAGCAAGGATCTCATTCAGATTTGATGGAGAAATTAAAACCTTTACAGAAAAGCAAAAGTTGAGAGAGTTCAGCACCACCAAACCAGCTTTACAACAAATGTTAAAGGAATTTCTCTAGGCAAGAAACAGAAGAGAAGGTAAAGACCTACAATAACAAACCGAAAACAATTAAGAAAATGGGAATAGGAACATATATATCTATAATTACCTTAATTGTAAATGGATTAAATGCTCCCACCAAAAGACACAGACTGGCTGAATGGAAACAAAAACAAGGCCTGTATATATGCTGTGTAAAAGAGACCCACTTCAGACCTGGGGACACATACACACTGAAAGTGAGGGGATTAAAAAAAGATATTTCAAGCAAATGGAAATCAAAACAAAGCTGGAGTAGCAATTCTCATATTAGACAAAATGGACTTTAAAATTAAGACTATTACAACAAAGAAGGACACTACAGAATGTTCAAGGGATAAATCCAAGAAGAAGATAAAACAGTTGTAAATATTTATACACCCAACATAGGAGCACCTCAATACATAAGGCAAGTGCTAACATCCATAAAAAGGGAGATCGACAGTAACACAATCATAGTAGGAAACTTTAAAATCCCAGTTTCACCAATGGACAGATCATCCAAAATGAAAATAATTAAGGAAACACAAGCTTTAAATGACACATTAAACAAAATGGACTTAATTGATATATATAGGACATTCCACCCAAAAACAACACAATACACATTCTTCTCAAGTGCTCATGGAACATTCTCCAGGATAGATCATATTTTGGGTCACAAATCAAGCCTTGGTAAATTTAAGAAAATTGAAATCATATCAAGTATTTTTTCCAACAATAACGCTATGAGACTAGATATCAATTAAAGGAAAAGATCTGTAAAAAATATAAACACATGGAGGCTAAACAATACACTACTTAATACCCAAGTGATCACGGAAGAAATCAAAGAGGAAATCAAAAAATACCTAGAAACAAATGACAATGGAGACACGACAAACCAAAACCTACTGGATGCAGCAAAAGCAGTTCTAAGAGGGAAGTTTATAGCAATAGAATCCTACCTTAAGAAACAGGAAACATCTCAAATAAACAATGTAACCTTGCACTTAAAGCAATTAGAGAAAGAAGAACAAAATCCTCCAAATTTAGCAAAAGGAAAGAAATCATAAAGATAAGATCAGAAATAAATGAAAAAGAAATGAAGGAAACGATAACAAAGATCAATAAAATGAAAAGCTGGTTCTTTGAGTAGATAAACAAAATTGATAAACCATTTGAAAGGAATGACGTGCCGAGACTGAACCAGGAAGAAATAGAAAATATGAACAGACCAATCACAAGCACTGAAATTGAAACTGCAATTAAAAATCTTCCAACAAGCAAAAGCCCAGGACCAGATGGCTTCACTGGAGAATTCTATCAAATATTTAGAGAAGACCTAACACCTATCCTTCTCAAACTCTTCCAAAAGATAGCAGAGGGAGGAACACTCCCAAACTCATTCTCTGAGGCCACCTTCACCCTGATACCAAAACCAGACAAAGACGTCACAAAGAATGAAAACAACAAGCCAATATCCCTGAGGAACATAGATGCAAAATCCTCAACTAAATACTAGCAAACAGAATCCAACAGCACACTGAAAGGATCATACACCATGTTCAAGTGGGGTTTATTCCAGGAATGCAAGGATTCTTCAATATAGGCAAATCAATCATTGTGAAACACCATATTAACAAATTGAAGGAGAAAACACATATGATCATGTCAATGGATGCAGAAAAATTTCCGATAAAATTCAACACCCATTTATGATAAAAACCCTCCAGAAAGTAGTCACAGAGGAAAATTTCTTCAATATAATAAAGGCCATATATGACAAACCCATAGCTAACATCATCTCAATGGTGAAAATCTGAAACAATTTCCACTAAGATCAGGAACAAGACAAGGTTGTCCACTCTCACCACTCTTATTCAACATAGTTTTGGAAGTTCTAGCCACAGCAATCAGAGAAGAAAAAGAAATAAAAGGAATCAAAATCGGAAAAGAAGTAAAGCTGTCGCTGTTTGCAGATGACATGATACTCTACATAGAGAATCCTAAAGATGCTACCAGAAAACTACCAGAGCTAATCAATGAATTTGGTAAAGTAATAGGATATAAAATTAATGCATGGAAATCTCTGGCATTCCTATACACTAATGATGAGAAATCTGAGAGTGAAGTTAAGAAACCACTCCCATTTACCATTGCAACCAAAAGAACAAAATATCTAGGAATAAACCTACCTAAGGAGACAAAAGACCTGTATGCAGAAACTATAAGACACTGATGAAAAAAATTAAAGATGATACAAACAGATGGAGAGATATACCATGTTCTTGGATTGGAAAAATCAACTTTGTGAAAATGACTATACTACCCAAAGCAATCCACACATTCAATGCAATCCCTATCAAACTACCAATGGCATATTTCACAGAACTAGGATAAAAAATTTTACAATTTGTATGGAAACAGAAAAGACCCTGAATAGCCAAGGCAATCTTGAGAAAGAATAATGGAGCTGGAGGAATCAGGCTCTTGTACTTCAGACTACACTACAAAGCTACAGTAATCAAGACAGTAGGGTACTGGCACAGAAAAAGAAACATAGATCAATGGAACAGGATAGGAAGCCCAGAGATAAACCCACACACCTATGGTCAACTTACCTTTGATAAAGGAGGCAAGAATATATAATGGAGAAAAGATGGCCTCTGCAATCAGTTGTGCTGGGAAATCTGGACAGCTACATGTAGAAGAATGAAATTAGATCACTTCCTAACACCACACACAAAAATAAACTCAAAATGAATTAAAAACCTAAATGTAAGGCCAGACACTATAAAACTCTTAGAGGAAGAATTAGGCAGAACAGTCTATGACATACATCAGAGCAAGATCCTTTTTGAGCCACCTCTTAGAGAATTGGAAATAAAAACAAAAATAAACAACTGGAACCTAATGAAACTTAAAAATTTTGCACAGAAAAGGAAACCATAAACAAGACAAAAAGCCAACCCTCAGAATTGGAGAAAATATTTTCAAATGAAGCAGCTGACAAGGATTAATCTCCGAAATTTACAAGCAGCTCATGCAGCTCAGTATCAAAGAAACACACAACTCAATCTAAGAATGAGCAGAAGACCTAAATACACCTTTCTCCAAAGAAGATATACAGATTGCCAACAAACACATGAAAGGATGTTCAACATCACTAATAATTAGAGAAATGCAAATAAAAACTACAGTGAGGTATCACCTCACACTGGTTGAAATGGTGATCATTAAAAAAATCTAGAAACAATAAATGGTGGAGAGGGTGTGGAGAAAGGGAACCCTCTTGCACTGTTGGTGGGAATGTAAATTGATACAGCAACTATGGAGAACAGTATGAAGGTTCCTTAAAAAACTACAAATAGAACTACCATACGACCCAGCAACCCCACTACTGGGCATATACCCAGAGAATACCATAATTCAAAAAGTCATGTACCAAAATACTAATTGCAGCTCTATTTACAATAGCTAGGACATGGAAGCAACCTAAGTTTCCATCAACAGATGAATGGATAAAGAAGATGTGGCACATATATACAGTGGAATATTACTCAGCCATAAAAAGAAATGAAACTGAGTTATTTGTAGTGAGGTGGATGGACCTGGAGTCTGTCATACAGAGTGAAGTAAGTCAGAAGGAGAAAAACAAATACTGTATGCTAACACATATATATGGAATCTAAGAAAAAAAATGTCATGAAGAGCCTAGGTGTAGGACAGGTATAAAACACAGACCTACTAGAGCATGGACTTGAAAATATGGGGAGGGGGGAGGGTAAGCTCTGACGAAGTGAAAGAGTGGCATGGACATATATACACTACCAAACGTAGGGTGGATATCTAGTGGGAAGCAGCTGCATGGCACAGGGAGATCAGCTAGGTGGTTTGTGACCACCTAGAGGGGTGCGATAGGGAGGGTTGGAGGGAGGGAGACACAGGAGGGAAGAGATATGGGAACATATGTATATGTATAACTGATTCACTTTGTTGTAAAGCAGAAACTAACACACCATTTTAAAGCAATTATACTCCAATAAAGATGTTAAAAAAAAAAGGAAAATATATGGCTGCAATTGCCTGAATGAAAGAAGAAATATCTCAACACATCTTCCACTTTAGTAAGCTATAAAAAGAAGAACTAAATCCAAAGCAAGCATAAGAAAGGAAAATTAAAGATTAGAGGGGAAATAAAAGAAATAGGAATTAGAAAAACAATAGATAAAAATCAACAAATGCAAAATTTGTTTTTTTAAAAGACATCACAATTATTGATGAGCCAATAGCTAGACTGACTAGGATATAAAGTGAAGAATCTAATGACTAATATTAGGAATGAAAGAGAGGACACCACTATTGACCTTACAGAAATAAAGTGGTTTAAAAGGGAATATGTCAGCAACAAGAGAAGAATGTCCACTCTTGTCACTTCTATTCCACATTGTACTAGGCAAGAAAAAGAAATATAGATTGGGAAGGAAGAAATAAAACTATCTCTTTTCACAGACTACATTATCTTGTACATAGATAATCCTAAGTCATCCACTGAAAAATCTACAATACAATAATATTACAATAATACAACTAAGAACTAATTCAGAAAGCTTGCAGGATACAAGATTGATATACAAAAATCAATTGTATTTTCATATACTTGCAATAAACAGTCTAAAAATGAAATTAAGGAAACACACAATAAATCAAAAAGAGTAAGATACTCAGGAATACATTTAGCAAAAGAAGTACACAATTTGCACAATGAAAACTAGAAAGTATTGTCAAAAAAATTAAAGAGGATCTAAATAAATTGAACACATCCCATATTCATGCGTCAATAGACTTAATATTTCTATGATCATACTCTCCAAATTCATTGACAGAGTCAGTGCAAACCCAATCAGAATCCTAGCTGGCTTCTTTGTAAGAATTGACAAGCTGATCTTAAAATGTATATGGATACTAAAATATATGCTAGAATAGGCAAAAGAATCTTGTAAAAGAAGAACAAAGTTGGAAGACTTATGCTTCCTGGTTTCAAAACCTACTACAAAGAAACAATCACCAAGAAAGTGTGGTATTGGAATAAGAATATAGGTATAGACCAATGGAATATAACTGAGAGTTCAGAAATAAACCTACATATCAATTGTCAATTGATTTTCAACAAAGGTGTCAAGACTATACAATAGGGAAATAATATATATTTCAAAGAATCATGCTAGGAAAAGTGGATATCCATGTGCAAAATACTTAAGTTGGACCCCTATGTCACTCCATAGGCAAACATAATAACTCAAAACAGATTATAAAACTAAATATAAAAGTTAAAACTAAAACAACATTAGAAGAAAACATAGGAGTGCATCTTCATGACCTCGGGTTAAGCAAATGTTTCTTATATAGGACACCAAAAGCACAAGTTAATAAAGAAAAAATAGATGAATTGGACTTCATAAAAATTATAAATTTTTATACTGCAAATGATACTACTAACAACACAAAAACAGCCCACAGAATGGGAGAACATATTTGTAAATAATATATCTCATAAAGGACTTTTATCTGGAATATATAAAACATTCTTACAACTCAATAATAAAAAGATAATTTAAAAATAGGCAAAAGTCTAAAAAGACATTTCTCCAAAGATACAAGGAAAACCAATACACAAATAAAAAGATGCTCAACAACATTAGTCACTAGGGAAATAAACATCACAATGAGATAACATTTTACATCAAATAGAAAACAGACAATAATACGTGTTAGAGAGGTTGAGAAGAAACCGCAACACTCATACAATGCTGATGGGAATGTAAAATGGTACAGCTGCTTTGGAAAACAGTTTAGCAATTACTCAAATGTTAAACATAGAGTTCACATATGACCGAGAAATTCCACATGTAGGTATATATCCAGGAGAAATAAAAACACAAATCCACAAACAGACTGGCATGTGAATGTTCTTTGTAGTTTTTTTCATAATAGGCAAAAGGTGAATAGAACCTAAATGTCCATCAACTAACGAATGGGTAAACGAAATATGGTATGTCCATGTAAAGGAATATTTTTCAGCCATAAAAACAAAAGAAACACTGATACATTCTACAAAAGGAACAAATGATGAAAACATCACACTAGATTAAAATAACCAGTCACAGAGGCCAGATATTATATGATACCATTAATTAAATATGTAGAATAGACAAATCTATAAGAGACTGTAATGGTTGTCAAGGACTTGGGAAGGGGATGGGGAGTGACTGCTGATGGCTATGAGGTTTTTGGACCATGATGAAAAGTGTAAAATCAGTTGTGGTGATGACTAGTTACACAACACTGTAGATACACTGAAAGTCATTGAAATGAGCACTTTACATGCGAGAATTTTATGGCATATGAATTATATCTCAATAAAGCTGTTAAGAAACGAAAAAGTTATAACAAAAATGTATATGCAGGATGGACCTTCAAGATGGTGGAGGAGTGAGACATGGAGATTAACTTCTTCACCACAAACACATCAAAAATACACCTACATGTGGAACACCTCCTACAGAACACCTCCTGCATGCTGGCAGAACTCAGACTTCCCAAAAGGCAAGAAACTCCCCACGTACCTGGGGTCTTGGTGCTTGGGCCGGTGTTTGGGCCTGAGCCTCTGAGGAGGGAGAGTCAAGTTCAGGACATTGGACCACCAGAGACCTCCCGGCCCCACATAATATCAATCAGTGAGAGCTCTCCCAGAGATCTCCATCTCAACACTAAGTCCCAGTTCCATGCAAAGACCAGCAAGCTCCAGTGCCAGACATCCCATGCCAAACAACTAGCAAAAAAGGAACACAACCTTCACCCATTAGCAGAGAGGCTGCTTAAAATCATAAGTTCACAGACACCCTAAAACACACCACCGGACATGGTCCTGCCCAACAGAAAGACAAGATACAGATATATCCACCAGAATACAGCTAGTAGTCCCCTCCACCAGGAAGCCTACACAACCCATGGAACCAACCTTACCCACTGAGGGCAGACACCAAAAACAACAGGAATTATGAACATGCAGCCTGTGAAAAGGAGACCCCAAACACAGTAAGTTAAGAAAATGAGAAGACACATAAACACACAGCAGATGAAGGAGCAATGCAAAAACCCACCAGACCAAACAAATGAAGAGGAAATAAGCAGTCTACCTGAAAAAGAATACAGAGTAATGATAGTAAAGATAACCCAGGATCTTGGAAATGGAATGGAGGAAATACAAGAAACGTTTAATAAGGACCTAGAAGAACTAAAGAACAAACAAACAGTGATGAACAACACAATAAATGACATTAAAATTTCTCTAGAAGGAATCATTAGCAGAATAACTGAGGCAGAAGAACGGATAAGTGACCTGGAAGATAAAAGAGTGGAAATAACTACTGCAGAGCAGAACAAAGAAAAAAGAATGAAAAGAATTGCCCTAATATGGGAAAGGAAATAGTCAATCAAGTCCAGGAAGTTCAAATGAGTCCCATACAGGATAAATCCAAGGAGAAACACACTAAGACACATAATGATCAAACTGTCAAAAATTAAATACAAAGAAAAATTATTGAACGCAGCAAGGGAAAAGCAACAAATAACATACAAGGGAATCCCCATAAGGTTAACAGCTGATCATTCCTCAGAAGCTCTGCAAGCCAGAAGGGACTGGCAGGACATATTGAAAGTGATGAAAGGGAAAAACTTACAACCACGATTACTCTACCTAGCAAGGATCTCATTCAGATTCAACAGAGAAATTAAAACCTTTAAAGACAAGCAAAAACTAAGAGAATTCAGCACCACCAAAGCAGCTTTACAAAAAATGCTAAAGGAACTTCTCTAAGCAGGACACACAAGAGAAGGAAAAGACCTACAATAACAAACCCAAAACAATTAAGTAAATGGTAATAGGAGCATACATATAAATAATTACCTTAAATGCCCCAACCAAAAGACACAGACTGGCTGAATGGATACAAAAAAAAGACCCGTATATACGCTGTCTACAAGAGACCCATTTCAGACCTAGGGACACATACAGACTGAAAGTGAGGGGATGGAAAAAGTTATTCCATGGAAAGGGAAATCAAAAGAAAGCTGGAGTAGCAATTCTCACATTAGACATAATAGACTTTAAAATAAAGACTATTACAAGAGACAAAGGACACTACATAATGATCAAGGGATCAATCTAAGAAGAAGATATAACAATAGTAAATATATATGCCGCCAACATAGGAGCACCTCAATACATAAGGCAAATTCAAACAGCCATAATAGGGGAAATCAACAGTAATACAATCATACTAGGGGACTTTAACACCCCACTTTCACCAATGAACAGATCAACCAAAATGAAAATAAATAAAGAAACACAAACTTCAAATGACACATTAAACAATATGGACTTAATGGATATTTATAGGATATTCCATCAAAAAACAACAGAATACACTTTCTTCTCAAGTGCTCATGGAACATTCCCCAGTATAGATCATTTCTTGGGTCACAAATCAAGCCTTGGTAAACTTAAGAAGAAATCAAAGAGGAAATAAAAAAAATACTTAGAGACAAATGACAATGAAAACACGATGACACAAAACCTATGGGATGCAGGAAAAGCAGTTCTAAGATGGAAGTTTACAGCAATACAATCCTACCTCAAGAAACAAGAAACATCACAAATAAGCAGCCTAACCTTATAGCTAAAGCAATTAGAGAAAGAAGAACAAAGAAACACCAAAGTTAGCAGAAGGAAAGAAATCATAAAAATCAAATCAGAAATAAACGAAAAAGAAATGAGGGAAATGATAGCAAAGATCAATAAAACAAAAAGCTGGTTGTTTTAGAAGATGAATAAAATTGACAAACCATTAGCCAGTCTCATCAAGAAAAAAAGGGAGAAAACTCAAATCAATAGAGTTATTCTGAGAAAGGCACAACCTTCTGAGACTGAACCAGGAAGAAATAGAAAACATAAACAGACCAGTCACAAGCACTGAAATTGCGAGTGTGCTTAAAAATCTTCCAACAGACAAAAGCCCTGGACCAGATGGCTTCACAGGTGCATTCTATCAAACATTTAGAGAAGAGCTAACACCTATCCTTTTCAAACTCTTCCAAACTATAGCAGAGGTAGGACCACGCCCAAACTCATTCCATGAGGCCATCATCACCCTGATACCAAAACCAAAGATGTCACAAAGAAAGAAAACTACAGGCCAATATCACTGATGAACATAGATGCAAAAATCCTTAACAAAATACTAGCAAACAGAATCCAACAGCACATTAAAAGGATCGTACACCATGATCAAATGGAGTTTATCCCAGGAATGCAAGGATTCTTCAATATACACAAATCAATCAATGTGATACACCGCCTCAACAAACTGAAGAAGAAAAACCATATGATCATCTCATTAGATGCAGAAAAAGCTTTTGATAAAATTAATCACTAATTTATGATAAAAACCCTCCAGAATGTAGGCATAGAGTGAACATACCTCAACATAATAAAGGCCATGTATGACAAACCCACAGCCAACATCGTCCTCAATGGTGAAAACCTAAAAGCATTTGCAGTAAGATCAGGAACAAGACAAGATTGCCCACTCTGTCTATTATTCAACATAGTTTTGGAAGTTTTAGCCACAGCAATCAGAGAAGAAAAAGAAATGAAAGGAATCCACATGGGAAACGAAAAAGCAAAACTGTCACTATTTGCACATGACATGATACTATACATAGAGAATACGAAAGACTCTACCAGAAAACTACTAGAGCTAATCAGTGAATTTGGTAATGTAACAGGATACAAAATTTATGCACAAAATCTCTTGCATTCCTACAGACAAATGATGAAAAATCTGAAAGAGAAATTAAGGAAACACTCCCATTTACCATTGCAACAAAATGAATAAAATACCTGGGAATGACCTAACTAATGAGACAAAAGACCTATATGCAGAAAATTATAAGACACTGATGAAAGAAATTAAAGATGATACAAATAGATGGAGAAATATACCATGTTCTTTGATTGGAAGAATCAACATTGTAAAAATGACTATACTACCCAAAGCAATCTACAGATTCAATGCAATCCATATCAAACTACCAATGGCATTTTTCACAGAACTAGAACAAAAAATTTCACAATTTGTATGGTAACACAAAAGACCCCAAGTAGCCAAAGCAATCTTGAGAAAGAAAATCAGAGGTGGAGGAATCAGGCCCCTGACTTCAGACTATACTACAGAGCTACAGTAATCAAGACAGTATGGTACTGGCTCCAAAACAGAAATATAGATCAATGGAACAGGATACCAAGCTCAGAGATAAGCCCACTCACCTATGGTCAACTAATGTATGACAAAGGAGGCAAGGATATACAATGGAGAAAAGACAGCCTCTTCAATAACTGGTGCTGGGAAAACTGGACAGCCTCATGTAAAAGAATGAAATTAGAACACTCCCTAACACCATACACAAAAATAAACTCAAAATGGATTAAAGACCTAAATGTAAGAACAGACACTATCAAACTCTTAGAGGAAAACATAGGCAAAACACTCTATGACATAAATCACAGCAAGATCTTTTGTGACCCACCTCCTAGAGAAATGGAAATAAAAACGAAAATAACCAAATGGGACCTAATGAAACTTAAAAGCTTTTGCATAGCAAATGAAACTATAAAGAAGACAAAAAGATAGCCCTCAGAATGGGAGAAAATATTTGCAAGCAAAGCAACTGACAAAGGATTAATCTCCAAAATATACAAGCAGCTCATGCAGCTCAATATCAAAAGAACAAAAAACCCAATCCGAATATGGGCAGAAGAGCTAAATAGACATTTCTCCAAAGAGCATATACAGATTGCCAACAAACACATGAAAGGATGCTCAACATCACTAATCATTAGAGTATTGCAAATCAAAACTGCAATGAGGTATCCCCTCACACCGGTCAGAATGGCCATCATCAAAATATCTACAAAGAATAAATGCTGGAGAGGGTGTGGAGAAAAGGGTACCCTCTTGCACTGTTGGTGGGAATGTAAAGTGATACAGCCAGTATGGAGAACAGTATGGAGGTTCCTTAAAAAACTAAAAATAGACCCAGTGAAATGATAGCATTTTGGAAAATGCTTTATGTGAAGAGACTTTTTGTGAGGGAGAGTCATTTATGGATCTGAAAGCATCAGCTGGACGGGTGATTGATGGTTGAAATGCTCCCCAGAGATGGAGGGGCTGGCAGATTCCATTGTTGTGCTCTCCACATAACATGCTGGCACAGGTGTGTGAGCTCACTGGAGACGAGCAACTGTGGCACCATCCCACCACAGTGCTGAAGCTGAAGAGCTCCAGCAAATGCAGCACTGCCTCAGTCCCTGGCTGGGGCTGGCAAGTATGAGCAGTCTTATCCCTCTCTCAGCCTAAAACCAACTCACCACTCCTGTTCTCCTTGACTGGGGTTGGAGAGCAAGAGCAGTCTCAGCAGTGTCCCACTCCAGACCTAAAGCTGATGCACGTGCACAGACAAAGCACTCTCATGCTGCATTGTTGAAGCCCAGAGGCACACACAGTCAAGTCATTTTCCTGCTGCCTTCCTGAAACAAGAGAACAAGCCCCATTCCTACCCTCTCCAGCTGCCTACCTAAAGACAGTGGGGGTATGCGGTCCACACAGAGGACATCCCTTGATTTTCTGTCACTGGTGGCCAGGGGGCTATCATTTCAGAGCTCCATGGGACTGTAAAAAATGAAAGTCAGTTCTTGGCAGGCCACCCCCAGCCCCACCAGGGTACTGCACAAACAGCAGACTGAAATACAGCCCCTGTCTTCAAGTGAAAAAGGCCTATTTACCTATCTGAGAGCTGCACCTTCGGGGACAGGCTTCAGGTTTCCCACACATCTAGAGGCTAAGGGGGCAAGCAAGGAGACACCATCCTTGCACAGCCCCTTGGCCTCACTTCAGCTCAAAAAAACTCCCCAGAAAGGGCTTTTACACTCATTTGTAGCCCCAGTGTTTTGCAACTATCACCCAGGGGACACCTCCAGATTTCCTGGTCTGGAGGCCAACAGGGATACAATTGAGGCCCAACAGGACTATATATATCTGTGTACCTTAAAAGCTGCTGCCTGAATATCTGGCATCCAATCAGCCTGAAACTAAGTGCTAAATGAGATTCCTCCTCTTGGAACACTGGTCTTGGTACATCCTCAACAACAGGAGCATATCAAGAATAAATCAGGCGGGCTTCCCTGGTGGTGCAGTGGTTGCGCGTCCGCCTGCCGATGCAGGGGAACCGGGTTCGCGCCCCGGTCTGGGAGGATCCCACATGCCGCAGAGCGCCTGGGCCCATGGGCCATGGCCGCTGAGCCTGCGCATCCGGAGCCTGCGTGTCCGGAGCCTGTGCTCCGCAACGGGAGAGGCCGCAATGGAGGGAGGCCCGCATACCACAAAAAAAAAAAAAAAAAAAAAAAAAAAAAAAAAAAAAAAAAAAAAAAGAATAAATCATGCAAGCTTCAGAGTGACATCAGCATCATAGTGGCATGAGAGTCCCCCTTTGTTTCTCTCCTTCAATCTACAACCAGTAAAACATCTGTAACTCAAAAAAGTGCCTCAGCCCAACACACCAGGGCACTGAAGAATTCCACTCATCTGTTCATCTAAAGGCAGGAGGACTGGAACACAAAGAGGAGCCAGAATCGGGGGAACAGAGGAGGTGGTGCCAGCAATCCTGGACCCTCAGCCATGGTGGATGAGCCCACAGCCCCAGAGAATCCTGTAGCATAAGGGGAGGTAGTGCACATGACTCTGGCTTCCTGGCTGTAGAAGAGCCTGTGGCCACAGGGAACCAGACAGTAGCAAGGTCTGCAATCTTGTCCCTCCAGCCACAGAGGTATTCATAACTCTGGCTAGCACCACCCCCACGTAGTGGCACCTACGAACCTGACAACCCTGGTTGCGGAAGACACACTGTGACCTGGCTCCTCCCCTGCTCCCTACTCTTGCAGCAGTAGAGCCGGGAGACCCCAGATGTGGTCCCACCCTTCTGATGCCCCAAGCAGTGATGACAGCAACACCAGCAACAGAAAGGCACCAACCCCAGAGACACAAGCAGTAACATCAAGGGCACAAGGCAACACCTCTAATAGAGGAGGTGGAGGGTGGAAAATGCCCATTCTCAAATATAACCAGAGGCTGCGCAAGTAAGGGAATCCAAAACTTGTGCTATAGTGCCACCTACCGGAAAACAAAAGAAAAATTTCTAATTATGAATCTGTTCAATTGTTAGAATGAAATTAAAAAAAAAAAAAGAAAAAAAGCTTTCCCTAAAGAAGGAAGGTGTTTGCTACTTCAAATGCACTGGCAGACGAACAACTCATCAAGTACCATGAAGAACCATGGTAAAGTGGTATCACAAAAAGAAAATGACAATTCTCCAGAAACCAAACTTAAAGTCACAGAATATTGTAATCTAAATGATAGAGAATTCAAAATAGCTGTTATGAAGAAGCTTAATGAACTACAAGAAAATTCAGAAATTCAGTTCAATTAACTCATGAATAAAAATAATGAACTGAAGGAATACTTTACCAAAGAGATTGAAACTCTAAAAAAGAACCAAACAGAAATTCTGGAGTTGAAGATCTCAACAAATGAGATGAAGAAGGCATTAGAAAGCACTGGAAATAGAGCAGACCATATGGAAGAGAGAATTAGTGAGCTCAAAGATAGAAATCTAGACATGATACAAGTAGAAGAGGAAAGAGGAATAAGATATCTTAAAAATGAGGAAATTCTATGAGAGCTATCTGACTCTTTCAGGAAGGGCAACATTAGGGTAATTGGTATCATAGAAGCAGAAGAGAGGGAGAAAGGAGCAGAGAGCTTATTTAAAGAAATAATAGCTAAAATATTTACAATAACCAGGACATGGAAGCAACCTAAATGTCCATCAACAGAGGAATGGATAAGAAGGTGTGGTACATATATACAATGGAATATTACTCAACTATAAAAAGGAACGAAATTGGGTCATTTGTAGAGACATGGATGGACCTAGGGATTATCATACCGAGTGAAGTAAGTCAGAAAGAGAAAAACAAATATCATATATTAACGCATATATGTGGAATCTAGAAAAATGGTATAGATGATCTTCTTGCAAAGCAGAAATAGAGACACAGATGTAGAGAACAAACATATAGATACAAAGGGGGAAAGGGAGGTGGGATGAACTGGGAGATTGGCATTGACGTATATTCACTATTGATACTATGTATAACATAGATAACTAATGAGAACTTGCTGTATAGCACTGGGAACTCTACTCAATGCTCTGTGGTGACCTAAATGGGAAGGAATTCAGAAAAGAGAGGATATATATATATATATATGTATAGCTTATTCACTTTGCTGTACAGTAGAAACTAACACAACATTGTAAAGCAACTATACTACAATAAAAATTTTAAAAAAGAAATAATAGCTGAGAACTTCCCAAGCCTGGGGAATAAACTGAACATACAAGTCCACGAAGCTAAGAAAACACCTAGTTACATCAATGCAAAAGACCTTCTGCAAGACACATATTAAAACATTGTCAGAAGTCAATGACAAAAGCTGGTTCTTTGAGAAGGTAAATAAAATTGATAAACCATTAGCCAGACTCATCAAGAAAAAAAGGGAGAAGATTCAAATCAATAGAATTAGAAATGAAAAAGGAGACATAACAATGGACACTGCAGAAATACAAAAGATTATTAGAGATTACTACAAGCAACTGTATGCCAATAAAATGGACAACCTGGAAGAAATGGG
>NC_041234.1:61614082-61614613 GCF_002837175.3 Physeter macrocephalus
CAAAATACTAGCACACAGACGCCAACTGCACATTGAAAGGATCATACACCATGATCAAGTGGGGTTTATTCCAGGAATGCAAGGATTCTTCAATATACGCAAATCAATCAACGTGATACACCATATCAAGAAACTGAAGGAGAAAAACCATATGATCATCTCAATAGATGCAGAGAAAGCTTTTGACAAAATTCAACACCCATTTATGATAAAAACCCTGCAGAAAGTAGGCATAGAGGGAACTTTCCTCAACATAATAAAGGCCATATAAGAGAAACCCACAGCCAACACCGCTCTCAATGGTGAAAAACTGAAACCATTTTCACTAAGACCAGGAAAAAGACAAGGATGCCCACTCTCACCACTCTTATTCAACATAGATTTGGAAGTTCTAACCACAGCAATCAGAGAAGAAAAAGAAATAAAAGAAATCCAAATCAGAAAAGAAGAAGTAAAACTGTCACTGTTTGCAGATGACATGATACTATACATAGAGAATCCTAAAGATGCCACCAGAAAACTACTAGAGCT
>NC_041234.1:61615059-61638335 GCF_002837175.3 Physeter macrocephalus
AGTTTTACTCACTCTTTTTCAAAAAAAGGAAAATGGATAAAAGCTAAACATCAGGAATTATTAGACTCATCTAACCTACAATGAGATATCATCTCACACCGGTCAGATTGGCCATCATCAAAAACTCTAGAAATAATAAATGCTGGAGAGGGTGTGGAGAAAAGGGGACCCTCTTGCACTGCTGGTGGGAATGTAAATTGATACAGCCACTATGGAGAACAGTATGGAGGTTCCTTAAAAAACTACAAATAGAACTACCATACGACCCCGCAATCCCACTACTGGGCATATACCCTGAGAAAAGCATAATTCAAAAAGAGTCATGTACCAAAATGTTCATTGCAGCTCTATTTACGATAGCCAGGACATGGAAGCAACCTAAGTGTCCATCAACAGATGAATGGATAAAGAAGATGTGGCACATATATAGAATGGAATATTACTCAGCCATAAAAATAAATGAAACTGAGTTATTTGTAATGAGGTGGATAGACCTGGAGTCTGTCATACAGAGTGAAGTAAGTCAGAAGGAGAAATACAAATACCTTATGCTAACACATATATATGGAATCTAAGAAAAAAAAATGTCATGAAGAGATTAGGGGTAGGATGGGAATAAAACACAGACCTACTAGAGCATGGACTTGAGGATATGGGGAGGGGGAAGGGTAAGCTGTGACGAGAGAGTGGCATGGACATATATACACTACCAAATGTAAAATAGATAGCTTTTGGGAAAGCAACGGCATAGCACAGGGAGATCAGCTCGGTGCTTTGTGACTACCTAGAGATGTGGGATAGGGAGGGTGGGAGGGAGGAGATGCAAGAGGGAAGAGATATGGGGATATATGCATATGTATAACTCATTCACTTTGTTATAAAGCAGTAACTAACACACCATTGTAAAGCAATTTTACTACAATAAAGATGTTAAAAAAAAAAGTCAAAGACAAAGAAAAAATTTTAAAGGCAACCAGGGAGAAAAATAATGGTAACCTACAAAGGAACCCCTACTAGACTATTAACAGGTTTCTCAGCAGAAATTCTATCAGGCAAAGTTATCATTCAGATATGCAAGGCAAATAAAGGATTTTACAGACAAACAAAAGCTGAGGGAGTTCATCAAAACTAGACCTACTTCACAGTAAATCTTGAAAGGAGCTCTTTTACCTGAATCAAAAGGCAAAAGTACACAAAACTTTGAGTAAGATTACAAATAGACAGAAATAGATAGAAAGGATCAGAAAATTACAATTCTATATCAGAATAGGTTTTAAACAATTATAGAATAAAGGTTAAAGAGAAAAAAAAGCATAGAAATAACTATAGCTACTTCAATTTGGTAAGAAACTCACAACCAAAGAAGAAAGGACCGAGCTCATATAGGAAATTAAGATAAGTCCTTTTCCTATCAACAGGAAAAGGACTATTTTATTTATGAGGCATTTTATACAAACCTCATGGGGACCACATAACAAATCTAAAGCAGAGACAAAAAAACATAAAAAAAGAGGAAACTGAGAAAAACATCATAGAAAACCACCAAACTAAAATGGCAGAAAGAAATGCAAGTAAAAAGGAATAATGAAGATATAGAGCAACCAGAAAACAAAAGATAAATGGCAGAACTAAGTCCTCATTTATCACCCTCAAAGTAAATGGATTGAATTCACCAATTAAAAAACAGAGTGGCTGGATGGATTAAAAAAACAAGACCCAACTAGATGCTACCTCCAAGAAACTCATCTCAGCTCTAAAGACAAAACACTGGCTTAAAGTGATGGATTAGAAAATAATACTCCAAGAAAATGACAGCGAAAATAAAGTCGGTATAGCCATACTCATATCAGACGAAATAGATTTCAAACCAAAAAGGTAACAAGAGACAAAGATGGACATTATATAATGATAAAGGGGACAATTCATCGAGAAGACATAACAGTTATTAATGCATACGCACATAACATAGGAGCACAAACATACATAAAGCAATTAATAACAGACCTAAAGAGGGAAATCGATTCTCAGGGTGGGGACTGAGCTGGGAGACATGCACCAGTGCGTGCGTGCTCCTGTGCCTCAGGTGGGCCAGTGAAGCCGGCGGCCTGGCACGTGATTCCAGATCTGTGTGGTAGCTTGGTGGCTCCGTCTGTCTGTCCGTCTGTGGGTGCCATCATGGTGGACACAGCCAGTCAGGTGCTCCTGGGCTCCGGTCTCACCATCCTGTCCCAGCCGCTCATGTACATGAAGGTGCTCATCCAGGTGGGATATGAGCCTCTTCCTCCAACAATAGGATGAAATATTTTTGGACAGCAAGTTTGTCAGCTTCCAGGTCTCTTTTGTTATGCTCAGCACATTGCGAGCATCGATGGGAAGTGTGGGTTGTTCAAAGGCTTAACTCCAAGACTGTGTTCAGGGGTCATTGGAACTGTGGTCCATGGTAAAGTTTTACAGCATTGCCAGGACTATGACAAGGCTGAGGAGTCAGGATCTGGAAATGTACAGAAAGAAGATTCATCTTCCTTTGACCGTGTTATCAAGGAGACAACTCGAGAGATGATGACTCGATTCTGCTGCTACTCTCATCACACATCTCTTCCATGTGATCACTCTGAGATCTATGGTACACTTCATTGGCAGAGAATCCAAGTACTGTGGACTTTGTGACTCCATAGCAACTATCTAACGGAAGAAGGCAGCCTAGGATTTTTTGTGTGTCTTATTCCTCGCCTCCTAGGTGACATCATTTCTTTGTGGCTCTGTAACTCACTAGCCTACCTCGTCAATACTTATGCACTGGACAGTGGGGTTTCCACCATGAATGAAAGGAAGAGTTACTCCCAAGCTGTCACAGGATTTTTTGCCAGTATGTTGACGTCTCCCTTTGTGCTTGTCTCTAATCTTATGGCTGTCAACAACTGTGGGCTTGCTGGTGGATGCCCTCCCTACTCCCCAGTATATTCTTCTTGGATAGAATGCTGGTGCATGCTACAAAAAGAGGGAAATATGAGCCGAGGAAATAACTTGTTTTTCCGGAAGGTCCCCTTTGGGAAGACTTATTGTTGTGACCTGAGAATGTTAATTTGAAAATGTGGGGCAGGGACAGTGACATTTCTATAGACACAGATACACAGAATTATGGGAGAGAATGTTGATTTCTATACAGTGTGGCATGCTTTTTTAATAATCATTTAATCTTGGGGAAAAAAAAGGGGGAAATCGAAAGCAACACAATAATAGTAGGAGACTTTAACACCCCAATGACATCAAAGGATAGATCATATAGATAGAAAGTCAACAAGGAAACAGCAGCTTTCAATGTAACATTAAGCTAGATGGACTTTGATAGGTTTATACAAAATATTCCACCCAAATGCAGCAGAATACACATTCTTCTCAAGTGCACATGGAACGTTCTCAAGGATAGACCATCTGTTGGGACACAAAACAAGTCTAGAATTTAAGAAGACTGAAATCATATCAAGTAACTCTTCTGATCACAATCGTATGAAACTAGAAATGAACTACAAGAAGAAAGGTAGAAAAAAATCACAAATATGTGGAAACTAAACAACATGCTCCTGAACAACGATTGGGTCAATGGAGAAATCAAGAGATAAATTTAAAAATACCTGAAGACAAATAAAAATGAAGTATAACATACCAAAATCTATGAATTGCAGCAAAAGTGATACTAAGAGGGAAGTTTATAGAAATAAAGGTCTACCTCAAGAAACAAGAAAAATCTCAAGTAAACAACATAGCCTTACACCTAACAGAACTAGTAAAAGAAGAATAAATGAGGTCCAAAGTCAGTAAAAGGAAGGAAATTATAATAAAGAACAGAGCAGAAGTAAGTGAAATAGAGACCTAAAAGCAACAGAAAAGATCAATGAAAGTAAGAGCTGCTTCTTTAAAAAGATAAACAAAATTGTCAAACTTTTAGCTAGTGGTGGGGGGAGAGAAGATGGCAGAAGAGTAAGACACGGAGATCACCTTACTCCCCACAGATACATCAGAAATACATCTAAACGTGGAACTGTTCCTATAGAACACCCACTGAATGCTGGCAGAAGACCTCAGACCTCCCAAAAGGCAAGAAACTCCCAACGTACCTGGGTAGGGAAAAAGAAAAAAGAATAAAAAGAGCCAAAAGAATAGGGATGGGACCCGCACCAGTGGGAGGGAGCTGTGAAGGATGAAATGTTTCCACACACTAGAAGACCCTTCACAGGCGGAGAATGCAGGTGGCAGAGGGGGAAGGTTTAGAGCCACGGAGGAAAGCACAGTAACAGGGTACAGAGGGCAAAGCAGAGAGATTCCCGCACAGAGGATCGGTGCCGACCAGCACTCACCACCCCGAGAGGCTTGTCTGCTCAGCCGCCGGGAAAAGCGGGGGCTGGGAGCTGAGGCTTGGGCTTCGGTTGGAAGCTGGGAGAGGACTGGGTTTGGCTGCATGAACACAGCCTGAAGGAGTTAGTGCACCACGGTTAGCTGGGAGGGAGTCTAGGAGGAGTCTGGAGCTGCCGAAGAGACAAGAGACTTTTTCTGCCCTCTTTGCTTCCTGGTTCGTGAGGAGAGGGGATCAAACGCGCTGCTTAAAGGAACTGCAAAAATGGGTGCGAAACACGGCTATCAGCACAGACAACAGAGACGAGCATGAGACGCTAAGCATGATGCTGCTGTCACCAAGAAGCCTGTGTGAGAGCACAGGTCACTTTCCACACCTCCCCTCCCGGGAGCCTGTGCTGCTCGTCACTGCCAGGGTCCCGTGATCCAGGGACAAAATCCCCGGGAGAATGCACAGTGTGCCTCAGGCTGGTGCAACGTCACACTGGCCTCTGCTGCTGCAGGCTCACCCTGCATCCGTACCCGTCCCTCCCCTCAGCCGGAGTGAACCAGAGCCCCCAAATCAGTGGCTCCTTTAACCCCATCCTGTCTGAGCGAAGAGCAGACGCCTTCGGGCGACCTACGCAAAGAGGCGGGGCCAAGTCCAAAGCTGAAGCCCTGGAGCTGTGCAAACAAAGAGGTGAGGGGGAGGTCTCTCCCAGCAGCCTCAGAAGCAGCTGATTAAAGCTCCACAATCAACTGGAAGTGCCCTGCATCTGTGGAATACCTGAATAGACAGCGAATCATCCCAAGTTGAGGAGTTGGACTTTGGGAGCAAGATATATAATTTTTTCCCCTTTTTTCTCTTTTTGTGAGTGTGTATTTGTGTGCTTTTGTGTGAGATTTTGTCTGTATAGCTTTGCTTTCACCATTTGTTCTAGGGTTCTGACCCTCTGTTTTTTTTTTTTTACTTCTTAAAATTTTTCTTCTTAATAATTACTTTTTATTTTAATAACTTTATTTTATCCTACTTTATTTTATCTTCTTTCTTCCTTCATTACTTCCTTCCTTCCTTTCTTCCTTCCTTTCTTTCTTCCTTCCTTCCTTCCCTCTTTCCTTCCTTCCCTTCTTTCTTTCCTTTCTATTTTTTCTCCCTTTTATTCTGAGCCGTGTGGATTAAAGGCTCTTGGTGTTCCAAACAGGCGTCAGGGCTGTGTCTCTGAGGTAGGAGAACCAACTTCAGGACACTGGGCCACAAGACACCTCCCAGCTCCATGTAATATTAAACGGCAAAAATCTTTCAGAGATCTCCATCTCAACATCAAGATCCAGCTTCACTCAACGACCAGCAAGCTACAGTGCTGGAAACACTATACCCAACAACTAGCAAGAGAGGAACACAGCCCCATCCATTAGCAGAGTTTGTGCCTAAAATAATAATAAGGCTACAGACACCGCAAAACACACCACCAAACGTGGACCTGCCCACCAGAAAGAAAGGATCCAGCCTCATCCACCAGAACACAGGCACTAGTCCCCTTAACCAGGAAACCTACTCAACCCACTGAACCAACCATAGCCACTGGGGACAGACACCAAAAACAACGGGAACTACAAATCTGCAGCTGGCAGAAAGCAGACGCCGAACACAGGGACATAAGCAAAATGAAAAGACAAAAAAACACACAGCAGATGAAGGAGCAAGGTAAAAACCCACCAGACCTAACAAATGAAGAGGAAATAGGCAGTCTACCTGAAAAAGAATTCAGAATAATGATAGTAAAGATGATCCAAAATCTTGGAAATAGAATAGAGAAAATGCAAGAAACATTTAACAAGGAGCTAGAAGAAATAAAGAGGAAGCAAGCAACGATGAACAACACAATAAATGAAATTAAACATACCCTAGATGGGAACAATAGCAGAATAACTGAGGTAGAAGAATGGATAAGTGACCTGGAGGATAAAATGGTGGAAATAACTACTGCAGAGCAGAATAAATAAAAAAGAATGAAAAGAACTGAGGACAGTCTCAGAGACAACTGGGACAACATTAAATGCACCAACATTCAAGTTATAGGGGTCCAAGAAGAAGAAGAGAAAAAGAAAGGGACTGAGAAAATATTTGAAGAGATTATAGTTGAAAACTTCCATAATATGGGAAAGAAAATAGTTAATCAAGTCCAGGAAGCACAGAGAGTCCCATACAGGATAAATCCAAGGAGAAACATGGCAAGACACATATTAATCAAATTATGAAAAATTAAATACAAAGAAAACATATTAAAAGCAGCAAGGGAAAAACAACAAATAACACACAAAGGAATCCCCATAAGATTAACAGTGATCTTTCAGCAGAAACTGCAAGCCAGAAGGGAGTGGCAGGACATATTTAAAGTGATGAAGGAGAAAAACCTACAAACAAGATTATTCTACCCAGCACGGATCTCATTCAGATTTGATGGAGAGATTAAAACCTTTACAGACAAGCAAAAGCTGAGAGAGTTCAGCACCACCAAACCAGCTTTACAAAAAATGCTGAAGAAACTTCTCTAGGTAAGAAACACAAGAGAAGGAAAACACCTACAAGAACCAACTCAAAACAATTAAGTAAATGGTAATAGGAACATACATATCGATAATTACCTTAAATGTAAATGGATTAAATGCTCCCACCAAAAGACACAACTGGCTGAATGGATACAAAAACAAGACCCATATATATGCTGTCTACAAGAGACCCACTTCAGACCTAGGGACACATACAGACTGAAAGTGAGGGGATGGAAAAAGATATTCCATGCAAATGGAAATCAGAAGAAAGCTGGAGTAGCAATTCTCATATCAGACAAAATAGACTTTAAAATAAAGACTATTACAAGAGACAAAGAAGGACACTACATAATGATCAAGGGATCGATCCATGAAGAAGATATAACAATAGTAAATATTTATGCACCCAACATAGGAGCACCTCAATACATAAGGCAAATACTAACAGCCATAAAAGGGGAAGTCGACAGTAACACAATCCTAGTCGGGGACTTTAACACCCCACTTTCACCAGTGGACAGTTTACCCAAAATGAAAATAAATAAGGAAACACAAGTTTTAAATGATACATTAAAAAAATTGGACTTAATTGATATTTATAGGACATTCCATCCAAAAACAACAGAATACACATTTTTCTCAAGTGCTCAATGAACATTCTCCAGGATAGATCATAACTTGGGTCACAAATTGAGCTTTGGTAAATTTATGAAAATTGAAATCGTATCAAGTATCTTTTCCGACCACAACGCTATGAGACTAGATATCAATTACAGGAAAAGATCTGTAAAAAATACAAACACATGGAGGTTAAACAATACACTACTTAATAACGAAGTGATCACTGAAGAAATCAAAGAGGAAATCAAAAAATACCTAGAAACAAATGACAATGGAGACATGACGACCCAAAACCTATGGTATGCAGCAAAAGCAGTTCTAAGAGGGAAGATTATAGCAATACAATGCTACCTTAAGAAACAGGAAACATCTCGAATAAACAACCTAACATTGCACCTAAAGCAATTAGAGAAAGAAGAACAAAAAAACCCAAAGTTAGCAGAAGGAAAGAAACAACCTAACATTGCACCTAAAGCAATTAGAGAAAGAAGAACAAAACCCCCCCAAATTTAGCAGAAGGAAAGAAATCATAAAGATCAGATCAGAAAATAAATGAAAAAAGAATGAAATGATAGCAAAGACCAATAAAATTAAAAGCTGGTTCTTTGAGAGGATAAACAAAAATTGATAAACCATTAGCCAGACTCATCACGAAAAAAAAGGGAGAAGACTCAAATCAATAGAATTAGAAATGAAAAAGGAGAAGTAACAACAGACACTGTAGAAATACAAAAGATTATGAGAGATTACTACAAGGAACTCTAGGCCAATAAAATGGACAACCTGGAAGAAATGGACAAATTCTTAGAAATGCACAAACTGCCGAGACTGAACCAGGAATTAAGAGAATATATGAAG
This sequence comes from Physeter macrocephalus, assembly GCF_002837175.3. NCBI lineage: Eukaryota > Metazoa > Chordata > Mammalia > Artiodactyla > Physeteridae > Physeter > Physeter macrocephalus. Next base: position 61,623,421 of record NC_041234.1, read on the forward strand.
AGACCAATCACAAGCACTGAAATAGAAACTGTGATTAAAAATCTTCCAACAAACAAAAGCCCAGGACCAGATGGCTTCACAGGCGAATTCTATCAAACATTTAGGGAAGAGCTAACACCTATCCTTCACAAACTCTTCCAAAAGATAGCAGAGGGAGGAACACTCCCAAACTCATTCTCTGACACAACAATCACCCTGATACCAAAACCAGACAAAAACATCACAAAGAAAGAAAACTACGGGCCAATATCACTGATGAACATAGATGCAAAAATCCTCAAAAAATTACTAGCAAACAGAATCTAATATCACATTAAAAGGATCATGCTCCATGATCCAGTGGGGTTTATTCCAAGAATGCAAGGATTCTTCAATATATGCAAATCAAAGAGGGAACTTTCCTCAACATAATAAAGGCCATATAAGAGAAACCCACAGCAAACATCATCCTCAATGGTGAAAAACTGCAACCATTTCCACTAAGATGAGGAACAAGACAAGGTTGCCCACTCTCACCACTCTTATTCAACATAGTTTTGTAAGTTCTAACCACAGCAATCAGAAAATAAAAAGAAATAAAAGAAATCCAAATCAGAAAAGAAGAAGTAAACTGTCACCGTTTGCAGATGACATGATACTCTACATACAGAAACCTAAAGATGCTACCAGAAAACTACTAGAGCTAATCAATGAATTTGGTAAAGTAGCAGGATACAAAATTAATGCACAGAAATCTCTGGCATTCTTATACACTAATGATGAAAAATCTGAGAGTGAAATTAAGAAAACACTCCCATTTACCATTGCAACAAAAAGAATAAAATATCTAGGAATAAACCTACCTAAGGAGACAAAAGACTTGTATGCAGAAAACTATAAGACACTGATGAAAGAAATTAAAGATGATACAAATAGATGGAGAGATATACCATGTTCTTGTATTGGAAGAATCAAAATTGTGAAAATGACACTACTACCCAAAGCAATGTACAAATTCAATGCAATCCCTACCAAACTACCACTGTCATTTTTTACAGAACTAGAACAAAAAATTTCACAATTTGTATGGAAACACAAAAGACACTGAATAGCGAAAGCAATCTTGAGAAAGATAAATGGAGCTGGAGGAATCAGGCTCCCTGACTTCAGACTCTACTACAAATGAAAAATCTGAGAGTGAAATTAAGAAAACACTCCCATTTACCATTGCAACAAAAAGAATAAAATATCTAGGAATAAACCTACCTAAGGAGACAAAAGGCTTGTATGCAGAAAACTATAAGACACTGATGAAAGAAATTAAAGATGATACACATAGGTGGAGAAATATACCATGTTCTTGGATTGGAAGAATCAACATTGTGAAAATGACTCTACTACTGAAAACAATCTACAGATTCAATGCAGTCCCTATCAAACTTCCACTGGCTTTTTTTTACAGAACTAGAACAAAAAATTTCACAGTTTGTATGGAAACACAAAAGACCCCGAATAGCAAAAGCAATATTGAGAACAAAAAATGGAGCTGGAGGAATCAGGCTCCCTGACTTCAGACTATACTACAAAGCTACAGTAATCAAGACAGTATGGTACTGGCACAAAAAAGACATATAGGTCAATGGAACAGGATAGAAAGCCCAGAGATAAACTCACACACATATGGTCACCTTATCTTTGATAAAGGAGGCAAGAATATACAGTGGAGAAAAGGCAGTCTCTTCAATAAATGGTGCTGGGAAAACTGGACAGATACATGTAAAAATTTGAAATTAGAACACTCCCTAACACCATACACAAAAATAAACTCACAATGGGTTAAAGACCTAAATATAAGCCAGACACTATCAAACTCTTAGAGGAAAACATAGGCAGAACACTCTATGACATAAATCACAGCAAGATCCTTTTTACGCACCTCCTAGAAAAATAGAAATAAAAACAAAAATAAACAAATGGGACCTAATGAAACTTAAAAGCTTTTGCAGAGCAAAGGATACCATGAGATATCATCTCACACCTGTCAGAATGGCAATCATCAAAAAATCTAGAAACAATAAATGCTGGAGAGGGTGTGGAGAAAAGGGAACACTCTTGCACTGTTGGTGGGAATGTAAATTGATACAGCCACTATGGAGACCAGTATGGAGGTTCCTTAAAAAACTAAAATAGAACTACCATACAACCCAGCAATCCCACTACTGGGCATATACCCTGAGAAAACCATAATTTAAAAAGAATCATGTACCAAAATATTTATTGCAGCTCTATTTACAATAGCCAGGACATGGAAGCAACCTAAGTGTCCATCAACAGATGAATGGATAAAGAAGATGTGGCACATATATACTATGGAATATTACTTAGCCATAAAAAGAAATGAAACTGAGTTATTTCTAGTGAGGTGGATGGACCTTGAGTCTGTCATACAGAGTGAAGTTAGTCAGAAGGAGAAAAATAAATACCCTATGCTAACACATATATATGGAATCTAAGAAAAAAAATGTCATGAAGAGACTAGGGGTAGGACGGGAATAAAACACAGACCTGCTAGAGCATGGCCTTGAGGATATGGGGAGGGGGAAGGGTAAGCTGTGATGAAGTGAGAGAGTGGCATGGACATATATACACCACCAAACGTAGGGTGGATAGCGAGTTGGAAGCAGCCGCATGGCACAGGGAAATCAGCTAGGTGATTTGTGACCACCTAGAGGGGTGGGATAGTGAGGGTGGGAGGGAGGGAGATGCAAGAGGGAAGAGATATGGGAACATATGTATATGTATAACTGATTCACTTTGTTGTAAAGCAGAAGCTAACACACCAGTTTAAAGCAATTATACTCCAATAAATATGTTAAAAAAAACTTTTAGCTAGACTCAGAAAGAAAAGAGAGAAGTTGCTCATAGAAACAAAAGAGGAGAAATAACAATAGGTACCATGGGAACACAAAGGATTATAAGAGAATATTATGAACAGCTATATGCCAACAAATTTGACAACCTAGAAAAACTGGAAAATTTTAGAATCATACAACCTTGCAAGACTGAATTATGAAGAAATAGAAAATCTGAATAGAACAATCGCTAGCAAAGAGATTAGGATGGTTCAATATTCACAAATTAATCAATGTGATACACCACATTAACAAAATGAAAGATTAAAATCATATGATCATCTCAATAGACAAAGAAAAAACATTTTACCAGATTCAATACTCATTTATGATTAAAAAAATCCTCTCGGGCTTCCCTGGTGGCGTAGTGGTTGAGAGTCCGCCTGCCGATGCAGGGGACGTGGGTTCATGCCCCGGTCCGGGAGGATCCCACATGCCGCGGAGCGGCTGGGCCCATGAGCCATGGCCGCTGGGCCTGTGCGTCTGGAGCCTGTGCCCCGCAAAGGGAGAGGCCACAACAGTGAGAGGCCTGCGTGTCGCAAAAAAAAAAAAAAAAAAAAATCCTCTCAACAAAATGACCCACATGCCGCGGAGCGGCTGGGCCCGTGAGCCATGGCCGCTGAGCCTGTGCGTCCGGAGCCTGTGCCCCGCAAAGGGAGAGGCCACAACAGTGAGAGGCCTGCGTGTCGCAAAAAAAAAAAAAAAAAAAAATCCTCTCAACAAAATGAATATAGAAGGAACATGCCTCAACATAATAAGGGTTATATATGCCAAACCCACAGCTAACATATAAAATGGTGAAAAATTGAAAGCTATCCATCTAAGATCAGGAACAAAACAAGGATGACCACTCTTATTCAACATAGGATTGGAAGTCTTAGCCAAAACAATTGGGCAAGCAAAAGTAATAAAAGGAATCCAAATTGGAAAGAAAGAAGTAAAGCTGTCACTATTTGCAGATGACATGATTTTGTATAGGAAAAACTTTAAAGACTTCATCCAAAAACTATTAGAAAAAATTAAAAATACAGTACAGCTTTAGGGTAAAATATCAATATACAAAAATCTATTGCATTTCTATACACTAAAAACAAACAAGGAGAAAGAGAAATTAAGAAACAATCCATTTTTAATCACAACAAAAAGAAAATAATACTTGGAAATAAATTTAACCAAGGAGGTGAAAGACCTGTGCTCTGAAAACTCTATGACACTGATGAGAGAAATTGAAGAATGCACAAAGAAATGGAAAGATATTCTGTGCTCATTGATTGGAATAATTAACATTGTTAAAATGTCCATATTACCTAAATGAATCTACAGATTCAATGCAGTCAATCCCTATCAAAATCCCAATGACATTTTTCAGAGAAATAGAACAGAGGATCCTAAAATTTATATTGAACCACAAAAGACCCTGAATAGATAAAGCAATTCTGAGAAAAAGAGCAAAGCTTGAGGTATCATGCTCCCTGATTTCAAATTATATTACAAACTTATAGTAATCAAAAAAGTATGGTATTGGCAGAAAAACAAACACAAAGATCAGCGGAATAGAATAGAGAGCCCAGAAATAAAACCACACATATATGAACAATTAATTTGTGACAAAGGAGCAATGAACATACAATGGAGAAAGGATAGTCTTTTCAATAAGTGATGTTGGGACAACTGGACAGCCACATGCAAAATGGCTGAAACTAGAGCACTATCTCACACCATATACAAAAATCAACCCAAAATAGATAAATACTTGAATGTAAGACCTGAAACCATAAAACTCCTAGAAGAAAACATTGGCAGTATTCTCTTTGACATTGGTCTTGGCAGTATCTTCCTGGACTGTCTCTTCAAGCAAGAGAAATAAGAGCAAAAATAAACAAGAGGGACTACATCAAACTAAAAAGCTTCTGCACAGTAACGGAAACCAACCACAAAATGAAAAGACAACCTACCCTGTGGGAGAAGATATTTGCAAATTATATGTCCAATATTGGTTAATATCCAAAGTACACAAAGAACTCATACAACTCAACATCAAAGAAGTGAACAACTTGATTTAAAAATGGGCAGAGGAACTGAATAGATATTTTTTTCCAAAGAAGATGTACAGATGGCCAACAGACACATGAAAAGATGTTCATCTTCACTATTCATGAAGGAAATGCAATTCAAAACCATAATGAGATATCATTTCACACACGTTAGAATGGCTATTCTCAAAAAGACAATAAATAACAAATTTTGGAGAGGAAGTGGAGAAAAGGGAACCATAGTGCACTGTTGGTGAAACTGTAAATTGGTGCAGCCATTATGGAAAACAGTATGGAGATTCCTCAAAAAATTTAGAATAGAATTATGACATGATCCATCAATTCCACTTCTGGGTATTTATGCAAAGAAAATGAAAACACTAACTCAAAAGGTATGTGCACCCCTATGTTCATTGCATCATTATTTACAATAGCCATAATAATTATGTGAGATGATGACTGTGTTAATTAACTTCATTGTGGGAATCCTTTTGCAATTTATACATATATCATCACATTGTACACTTTAAATATACTATAAATTTATTTTGTAGTATAATAATAAATAAATATTATTTATTTATACCTCAGTAAAGCTGAAAAAATGTATACCAGGATGGGCCTTGTTGTTTTGAGTAGGAAGAATATATTATTGACTCTCTGTGAATTGCTTTGTATCTCAGCTATTTTTTTTGATTAGTGACATTGTGCTTGAATAGAAGGATAAGTTTATTATCACATTCAACATCCCATTGATCAGTAAGATCAATCTCATCTCCCTCAGCGTTGTCTGCTCCCAAAGTTGCTTTCAGTCAAAGAGTATGATTTTTCCATAGAGGATAACTATGAAAGGTATCAAAATAGCTGTGCTCCTGTGCTAGAACTTTCAAATAAGTCCACATGGCCCATATGGAGAGGCTGGTATTTATCCATCTTTATCTCAATAGAAAGGCACTTAGGGAATGTGCAATCAATGAGAGGTCAAAATAAAACACAAGGGAGGACAAAAAGTATGGTGCAAGGTGAATGAATTATCAGGGTGTCCTACAAAGGTCACCAAACCCATCATGTATTGTATGAAAAATGGAATGTTTTCAGTGATCTGGGGCGATATTGGAGGTCAACAGAGAGTATTTCCCTCTATTCTTAGCTGTGCTACACCCAGCCTCTCAGATGCTACCCAATGCTATTTTCCAGGATACGAAGTCCTTTGTTTGGAAAAATTCTGGAATTATAGAACTAACAAGAAAGTGTTATTACAACAGTACCAGAGGGAAAAAAGGGAACCATTGGCTTTTATGTTTTAATAAAGACTTTTGAAACTCAGGGCAGGTACAAATAGTTTGAAATAAAAAGGTTTGAGGTTTTATAAGCCTAGAACTAAGGGCATAGGATTTTATGTCATACACAATAATTTCAGAAGACTGTATGATAAGTTAGAGCCATTTTGTCCTATTTTAGAAGAGTTAAGGAGTCCTTTGACTGGCAGAAGAGGCGATTCAGAGAGGGGAAGAAGGGAGTTAGAAACTGGTAGGTCTCTGAGAAGAAGGCCTCTGTCCTGAACCCTGGTCCCAGTCCCAAGGAAGAGGGATAATAAGATGTCCACATAGGTTTGGGTGATTTAAGCCCCATGCCATTTTCAAGGGAGAATTCCCTCAGGCATGACATGGGAGGCATAGAGCAGAACTAACTACATAGCCCATCTTGGCACAGATGAGACAATGGACTGGCAAAGTTATACTGCACCTAACACAATACAGAAGCAGTAGAGTGGAAATGGCCTGTGATGTATTTTGTCAGAGAGGCGTGTAGAGAGTCTCACAGCCTGACCTGTACCCTACTGTGACACAGAAGCAGAAAGCAAATCCTGGCACATTCCAGAGGGCTACAGAAGTTATCTGAAGGAAAGCCAGACCTAAAGAGATGTTGTCATGAGAAGCAAGGGAAAGAGCATCATGACCGGTGAGGACTGACAACTAAGGATAAGAAAAAATAATATACGTCTCAGTGGATGGAGTGTAGATAGGTGATAATAATCCAAGCCATATTTCCTCCCACTCTGCCTCGGTCTGCCAAGATTTAGAAATGATTTTGGGTAAAGGGGTGGAAAAACGATGCCTGTATTGATACGTAACTTGTTGATTTTACTCAGTCCAGGTTTGCAAGGCCAGAAACTCAGTAGTGATTCTGTCTTGAAGATAACTAGGATCTTAGGGAATAGCTGATATTCCCCAAATTCACAAAAATACCCAAAATCTGAGATATAAAACAGAATACCAATTTAAGAATTTACTTTTAAAATATAACTGTTTCATGGGCTGGAATACTCAGATTCAGTCAGTGCATTCTCTTCTCTATTGGAAAGTTTACATGGGATGGTAATCAGATTATAATCAGACAGTGATTAAATAAACCTGGGGAGTGAGCTGGATGGTTTTCATGGCTACTGTCATCCAGTTGGGAGAGTAATGCACCCATCGTCAAAGGAGGAGTCAACCTGTTGAGCAAACATTGATGTCAGTTTGCCAGGACGTTTTCTCCCTCATTGTGTCTCTATAATAATCTTTCCCAATAATGCTATTTCAAAATTGACCACTCCCCTTCTATCATCAGAATCTTTAGGCTAGTCAATACCATTGATTAGGCTGCAATCTAGTACTCACTTCTGCCTTTTGGCCTGAAAGACACTCCTTCTTTTGTGATTTTTGCGTATAACTGAGCTCATCCATTGTGTGTTGCCTTTATTAGTGTAATTTACAATTGTGAAGGGGACTCACTGATACTTATAAGACCACTTGCATTGTAGTATGTATGGTAGTTTATACCTAAGAATATATACATTTAAAATATTTAACATATATTTCAACATATGTGTAGACCTTAACATACTACACAGCTTTTGATTCAGGAGTCTTTCTCTATTTATATAAAGGTAATAACAGGATAGATAGAAAGATGTACTTAAGAAGATGTTCAGGGGCTTCCCTGGTGGCGCAGCGGTTGCGTGTCCGCCTGCCGATGCAAGGGAACTGGGTTCGCGCCCCGGTCTGGGAGGATCCCACATGCCGCGGAGCGGCTGGGCCCGTGAGCCATGGCCGCTGAGCCTGCGCGTCCGGAGCCTGTCCTCTGCAACTGCTCAGCACAGAGTTGTCTTTGTTAATGAAAATATACTAAATGTACAACAATGAGAAAGTTAAATGAATTATGGTACTTTCATATAATGGAATACTATATACCTTAAAAGTAATAATGTAATCCTATATTTATTGACATGAGAATATGTTCAAAATTTTGCATTAAGTGAAAAATTCAAGTTTAAATCAGAATATGAAGTTGGATCCTACTTTTATTAAAAGGTTTAAATATGAGTTGAAAAAACCCAGAAGGCTATGCATCAGAATGTAAATAGTGGTTATCTCTGGGTTTTAGGATCATGTGTCTTTCTTATTTTTTGTCTTTCTGCTTTCTTGAAATTTATAGCTTTCAATAGTCAAAATTCAGTTCTTATGATACAATAAAAAATTTTAGAATACTCAGATGCATTAAAATTTATATCAATAAACAAAAACACTTTTAAAATTATTTTCACACAATAGAGTCTTCAATTGCATGGCACCACAAACCTTCAACCTTCATATTTCTTCCATTAATATCTCTAAACCTTCTCCTGAACATGCTTTCTCCATCAATTACATGAGCTAAGCAAGCTGAAATCAAAATGGGGAAGTGGATTTAGTTTAACCCCTAGCAACATTTTTCCTATGCCCTTTTCCTTCCCTGCAAGATTCCGAGGTCTTCTACACTATTGTGTTGTATTTCTTCTGTAAAAGAGAAGTATGATGATCATGATAATGTTGATGAATGCAACAATAATTACAATAACAATCAAAGCAAAATTACAATTTTATCTAGTGCTGACAATGTATTAAGCAGTTTAGCTACATAGTTGATTTTGGACCCATACAATTCTTTCAGGTAAGTCTTATCATTGCTGTTTTATAGTTGAAAAAAACTAAGTTTCAAAACTTTACCCGAGGTACTACACAGATGGTAAGTAGCAGAAATATGATTCAAATCTAGTTTTGTGAGAAGCGAAATTCCATGATGTTAAAATTTTTTCTATATTGTCTTTATTGGACTATCATGATTCAATAAAAAGCAGACATCCTAAGGCCTTTGCAAGGAGATCACCCCTCCCCCAGATCACCTCACTACTTAGAGCTGCCTACATCTTTCTTTACTTCAATCACCATAGGAGGGCTAGGTTCCTAGGTTATCTCTCAACCATTTGCCTCTTGCCTCCATCCTGCTCTCTACATCTAGTTTGTACCAGTTTTATACCACTTCCCAAACTGAATCCATTCACCGTGTCTTCTGGCAACTCACAAGCTATCATTTAAATTTTAAAAATAAAAATATTTTTGCGCTCAAAATTTTACTTCTTGCTTTTTATTGTGGTAAAATATATGTAACATAAAAGATACCATTTTAATCATTTTAATGGTATAATTCAGTGGCATTAAGTGCATTCATACTGTTGTATAACCATTACTATTATCCATCTCCATAACTTTTTCATCTTCCCAACTAAAATTCTGTACCATTAAACAGTAAGTCCCCTTTCACCCTTCCCTAGCCCCTGGAAACCTGTAATCTACATTGTGTCTGTGTGAATTTTATTATTCTAAATACCCCATTATGACTGGACACATACAATATTTGACCATGTTTAGCTTATTTCACCTATAATGTTTTCAAGATTTATCCTTATTATAACAGCTATAGGAATTTCCTTCCATTTTATATATATACCACACTTTGTTTATCCATTCATCTGTGACATACATTTTGGCTATTGTGACTAATGCTGCTATGAACGATGGTATACAAATGTCTTCTCTTTTTTGTTTTCAAATCTTTTGACTATATACCTAGAAGTGGAACTGCTGGATCATATGCTAATCCTAAATTTCACTTTTTTAAGGAAACCCTGTACTGTTTTCAACAATGGCTGTACCATTTTTACATTCCCCTAACAATGCACAGTGTTCCAACTTCTACACATCCTTAAAAACACTTATTATCTTCTGGCTTTTGTTTTTGTAGTAGTCATCCTAATGGATGTGAAGTGGTATCTCAATACGATTTTGATTTGTATTTCCCTAATGATTAGTGATATTGAACATCTTTTCATGTGCTTACTGGCTATTTGTATATCTTCTTTAGAAAAATGTCTATTAAAGTATTCTATCCATTTTTATTTATTTATTCATTTATTTATTTATTTATTTATTTATTTATTTATTTTTGGTACGCGGGCCTCTCGCTGTTGTGACCTCTCCCATTGCGGAGCACAGGCTCTGGACGCGCAGGCTCAGCGGCCATGGCTCACGGGCCCAGCCGCTCCGCGGCATGTGGGATCTCCCCGGACCGGGGCACGAACCCGCGTCCCCTGCATCGGCAGGCGGGCTCTCAACCACTGCGCCACCTGGGAAGCCCCTATTCATTTATTTTTAACTTTTTATTTTATATTGGAGTATAGCCGATTAACAATGTTGTGATAGTTTCATGTGCACAACAAAGCGACTCAGCCATACAAATACATGTATCCATTTTAAAATAGGTTATTTGATTTTTGTTGTTGAGTTGTAGGCATTATTTATATATTTTGGATATTAATCCCTTATCAGATATAAGATTTGAAAATATTTTCTCCACTTCTGTGGGTTGCCCTTTCACTTTCTTGATAGTGTCCTTTGATGCACAAAAGTTTTAATTTTGATGAAGTCAATTTAATTTTTCTTTTGTTACCTGTGCTTTTTATATATTCAAGAAACCATTGCCAAATCCAATGTCATGAAGATTTTCCCCTATGCTTTCTTCTGAGTTTTATAGCAATAACGTTTAGGTATCCCATCGATTTTGAGTTAATTTTTATATATGTTATAAGGTGAGTGTCCAAACTCATTCTTTTGCATTCAGATATCAGTTTTCCCAGAACAATTTGCTGAAAACGTTATTCTTTCCTTTATTGAATGATATTGGCACTCTTGTTGAAAATTATTTAAATATATATGAAAAGGTTTAGTTTTTGATCTTTATTCTATTGCTTTTATCTATTTGTCTGTCATTATGCCAGTACCATACTATTTTGATTAATGTAATTTTGTAATAAGTTCTGAAATCAGGAAGTGTGAGTCTTCCAACTTTGTTCTTCTTTTCCAAGATGGTTTTGGCTTCAAAGGCAAGAGTCCCTTGAAATTTCATATGAATTTTAGGATGTATTTTCCTATTTTTGAAAAACAAAACTGTTGGGATTTTGATAGGGATTGCATTGAATCTCTGGATTGTTTTGGGTAGCATTGTCATCCTAACAATACTAAGTCTTCCAATCCATGAATACAAGATGTCTTTTCACTTATTTGTTTCTTCTTTATTTTCTTTTGGCAACATTTCATAGTTTTCAGTACACGTCTTTCACCTTATATTAATCAGGGTTTTCCAGAGAAACAGAACCAATTGGATGTAGATGGATAGATAGAGAGATGGATGGATGGATAGATAGATAGATAGATAGATAGATAGATAGATAGATAGATAGATTTAATATAAGAAATTGGCTCATGCAGTTATGGAAGCTAGAGAGTCCAAAATCTGTAACATGGGTTGGCAAGCTGGAAATCCAGGAGAACCAGTGGTGTAGTTCCAGTCCCAAGGCCAGCAGGTGAAAGATAGCCACTGATGCAGAAGTCTGAAGGCAGTCTAAGGGAAAATTATCTCATACTTAAGGAGGCTGTTTTGTTTTCTTTTTTTTTTTTTTAATTCAGACATTCAACTGATTGAATGCTGCCCACCCACGTTATGGATGGCAATCTGCTTACTCAAAGTTTACCAATTTTAATGTTAATCTCATCCAAAAAAACAACCTCCAAGTTGACACATAAAATTAACCATCATTCATTCCCTTGTTAAATATTATTCCTAAGTATTTCATTCTTTTATTGGTATTGTAAATGGAATTATTTTCTAATTTCATTTTTGGATTATTCATTGTTAGCTCATAGAAATGCAACTGATTTTTGTTTGCTGATTTTGTATCCTGAAACTTTGCTGAATTCATTTACTACCTCTAACAGTTTTGTGTGTGTGTGTGTGTAATCTCTAGAGTTTGCTATTTATAACATATCATCTATGAAAGGAGATTGTTTTACTTCTACCTTTCCAATTAATATGCTCTTTTCTTAATCTTGCCTAGTTGCTCTGGCTAGATCTTCCAATGCTACGTTGAATAGAAGTGGTGGAAGCATGCATCCTTGTCTTGTTTATGATCATGCGGGAAAAGCTTTAAGTCTTTTGCCACAAGTATAATGTTAGCTGTGAGTCTTTTATATATGACCTTTATTATATTGAGGAAGTTATATTATTCCAGTCCTAATTTGTTGAATGTTTTTATCATGAAAGGATGTAGAATTTCATCAAGTCCTTTTTTGCATCAATTGAGATAATCACGTGTTTTTTTCCCTTCATTCTGTTAATGTGTTGTATTACATTGATTTTCATATGATGAGTCATGCTAGCATTATGGGAATAAATCTCACTTGATAACCACATATAATCATATATATATATGTTGTATAACTTGATTTGCTAGTATTTTTGAGGAGTTTTACATTGATATTCATAAGGGATATTGTTCTATAGCTTTCTTTTCTTGTAGTGTCTTGGTCTGGCTTTCATAACAGGATAATACTGGTCTCATAGAATGAGTTGGGAAGTGTTCACACTTCTTCAATATTTTGAAAGAGTTTGAGAACGATTGGTGTTAATTCTTTACATTTTTGGTAGAGTTCACTTCTGAAGCCATCTGGTCCAGGGCTTTCCTTAGTTGGGAGGTTTGCTGATTTTAATCTCCTTACTATTTATAAGTCTATTCAGATTTTTGCTTATCATGATTCAGTTTTGGTAAGTTGTGTGTTTCTAGAATTTTGTCCATTTCATAAAGCTTATTCAATTCATTAGTGTACAATTGTTTTAGTACTCTCTTATAATCCTTTTTATTTCTGTAAAATTGATAGTTATATCCCCATTTTCATTTCTGATTTTAGTAATTTATTTCTCTCATTTTTTTCTTAATCAATCTAGCTAAAGGTTTGTCAATTTTGTTGATGTTTTTGAAGAAAAGTGTTCTATATATATCGATTAGGTCCAGTTGGTTTATGGTGTTCAAATCCTATACTTGCTTATTGATTTTTTGTTGTTGAATTTCTTTGATTTTTATATTCATATCTTTCATAAAATTTTGGAAGTTTTCAGCCATTATTCTTCAAGTGATCTCTCTTCCTATTTCTCTCTCTTCTCTTTTTGAAACCATAATGCATATGTTTGTCTGTTTAATGTTATCCCATTAGTCCCTTAGGCTCAGTTCACTTTCTTCATTATTTTCTGTTCTTCAGACTCTCAATTTTCAAATGTTATCTTTGACTTTACTTATTCTTTCTTTTGCCTCCTCAAGTGTGGTGCTGAACCCCTTTAAGTAAAATTTTCAACTCCGTTATTGTAGTTTTAATTCCAGAATTTCTGTTTGGTTCCTTTTTATAATTAATATCTCTTTAATATCCTAATTTTGTTCATGTATCATTTTCCTGATTTCCTTTATTTTTCTCTATGTTATCCTTTAGCTCTTTGAGCACATTTAAAACAGAATTTTAGTGTCTATATACTGCTTCTTCAGAGATGATTTCTGATATTTTATTTTCTTTTTTTGAATGGGCCATGTTTTCCTGTTTCTTTGTATGCCTTGTGATTTTTGTTGTTGTTGAAAATTGGACATTTGGAAAAAGTCACATCTCCTGTTCTTTACAGCCAGGTTCTCTGCCAAGGCAATCCTTCACTAATTAGCTGGGTGTGTTATAAACCTTGCAATCAGCTTGAGGTTAAAGCTTAAGTTCTTCTCAGTTCTTTTCTAAGTGTGCATCTGACCTGGGCTTGTGTGTGGCTTTTTTACTTCCCGCATGTACATGGCTGTTTTTCAGTGTCTTAATCTCCCAAAGAGTCTCACCCAAGCTTCTCCTCAGGGCTTTACTTGTTCCATTGTATGTCTCTATCCATATTCAATTACCTCAGTTGTCTGTGGGTCTGTAGTCCCCCTGTATCTATCCCAACAGTGCCTGCTGCTTCTCCAGCTTGAGATCCAAGTAAGATGAAATAGAGACCAATCCTTCATGCAGCCACAGGACTGGTTAGAGGTTTGTGTATAAGGTCTGAAATGCTCCCTTCAGACAAGAAATGGAATTTAGAACTGAGATGTCTCCTCCTCCAGACCAAGACTGTGCCATGCTGGGGGATGGGGAGGGACTGTGCAAAAATTCTACAAATTTTCCTACCATTTTGAGTGTGGCTTTTTCTTCAGTGGGTGTTCACTTGGTTGCTATTGCTCTTTGACTGTTTTCCAAGGCTTGTATAAGTTAATTTTAGCTAGTCTTTCTTTTTTTTTAATGTTCCCATGAGAGAAAAATGGCTTAGAGCTTCCAAGTCTGCCATTTTGCTGATGTTGCTCCTCCCAAAATATTTTTAATTTCCTTTTAAAAAAATTCCTTTCCCTTTCTTTTTCTAACTGAAACCTAGATGTCCAATGAGGATACTAATTTCCCTGCAGTTCTTTCAAGTGGTGAAAGTTTTCAGTTTCACATCCTATATAACCTAGAGACTGGAATTGAAATAGACATCTTCTTCGCTCCATGTTGTTACTTCAGAACAATTTCTCCTCTCTGTTCCTTCATATCCCAAGATCGTATGCCAACTGCCATGCCATTTGCTACACTTTTTTGTTATTTTTTTTTTTTTTTTTTTTTTTGTGGTATGCGGGCCTCTCACTGTCATGGCCTCTCCCGTTGGGGAGCACAGGCTCTGGATGCGCAGGCTCAGCGGCCATGGCTCACGGGCCCAGCTGCTCCGCGGCATGTGGGATCTTCCCGGACCGGGGCACGAACCC
>NC_041234.1:61638425-61649205 GCF_002837175.3 Physeter macrocephalus
CAGGCTCAGTGGCCATGGCTCACGGGCCCAGCCGCTCCGCGGCATGTGGGATCTTCCTGGACGGGGGTATGAACCCGTGTCCCCTGTATCGGTGGGCGGACTCTCAACCACTGCACCACCAGGGAAGTCCCTTTGTTATTGTTAACTACAAAATGTTGTTCACTTTGCCTCATTCATTTCAATCTTTAGCATCTGATCATTGTCTTACCATCTCTCTATCATGAATACTGTTAGCAATACTTATGATTAAAACATCTATTTAGATAACTGATACAAAACACTTGCTTTTCAATACCACTGTATTCTCAGCTTTGAAGATTTCTTCCTCTATTCCACTTCATCCTTTCATTCCTATGGTTATACTCCACTCATCACCAATCATTGCATTGCCTCCAAAATCTTGAATTCAAGCATCATACTCTAACCCATTTATTCCTCTGTTTCCAACTCAATTACTCAAGTACCTTTAGATCACTAATTCTTCAACCTCATTGAGTCCTCTCGTCTATGTACCTTACCATTCTTTCATTACCCATCACTCCCCATGTCTATTCATCCCTACTCACCCAGCTTACTTACATTCACTGCCATCTCTATAGTCTCTCCTTTGTAAACATTCTTAACTCCCATGTAGCACCTGGGTAAAATAGGAAAAATCTCATTCAGACTACCCATAAATCATATACTGAGATTGCTCATACTGTATCAGAGCAACTGGTTTTATCTCAGACAATTAACATTATTAATTAGGGCTTTTTATGTTGTCTTTTGTTGCCTTGAAGCTTGGTTTATAAAGATCATATATGAACTCATCTAAGATACAGGATTTTAAAACAGGGAGGAAGCCTTACATTTTCTTTTTGGAGGAAAAGGAAAAGAAAGGGGCAGGAATGTCAAGGCCACATAGCAAATGATTTAGAAGCCTTTCTCCCCTAACAAAACCTATTGGTGTAATGAGAGCGCAAAGGGACTTAAAAAAAAAAAGAAAGAAAGAAAGAAAATATTGCTCAGTTTTGTGAATGCATTTCTATTATCTACAAAAGTGGGGAAGTTTGGCTTCTGTTTCCTTTACTTTGATTCCTTCAGTTATTATTGCCTCATTATATAGTCATTTGTACAACGTTTAGGCAGACATTTACTGTTACATAAATTAAAGTCATGGAATTTCGTTTTGCCTACAGGTCTTTATGAAAATACTAGCAACATTTTTATTTGAAAGTCAAAGTTTGTCAACCATTAAATTGATTGATTTTTCATTATATAATTCAATAGAAGAGGCAATCTTCAGTCTGTATGCAACATTACTCTGAGAAAAAGACTCATTATTGAAAAATCCTTCCTGCTAATACTTTAAAAATGATATTCCTTTTACAGGACAGCCTCATGTTTTAAAGCTATCTTTATACATGAATTGTTCCAATAATATGCTTGGTACAGGAATAGCATTGTAATTCACCTTACTGCAAAGAAAGAGCTTTTCTGTTTTGTAGTAGCAACACTAGCCTTTTAATTGAATTTTACTTTAATTTCTCTCAGAAAGAGCCTATTGCTCATGCAATGTTGATTGTGACCCTCAAGAAAATGATCAAATTAACTGTCTTGGAAAGAGAAGAACCTTTTTTCAGGACAAACAGGTCTCAGCTGCTGTGTTATATTTCCTACACAAATCCTTTAAAATGGATCATGAACTTCTTTTGTAGACACACCTGTCGTGGAAATAGTCTAGGTTAAATTGTAGGTTCATTTACCCTTTGGCTATGCCTCTAAAAATGTCAGCAAAGATGCCAATTCTTGCCAACTACTGTTGGAGCAGCTGTTGGTTGGTTAGGAATTGGAGAGCAACCTTTATATTGGCTTATTTATTTGGAAGAAACAATGAAAGATGTAAATTTCCACAGTCACATCCTTGCTTCATTAAGGCAGATGTGTGTTTGTTGTTTGTATGTCATATAATTCCAAAACAATACTAGAATGAAAACTGCCCATTGTTTAAAAACCTCATCACAAATGTCAAAATGACAGAACTGTCCAGCATTAGGAAACTAAATGAGGTGGTAAAAAACTCCTTTCTCTAAATATTTGAGGTACATAACTTCTAAGAAGACAAAGAAGTGGTCGATGATGAACAAAAAATACCTCTATTGAAAAAGGAACACTGAAAGAAAAGTTAAGAGTTTAGTTTGTAGAATCAATGTCATAAAGTGAGAAATCAGGAAGGGATGAAAGTGAGAATTGATGCTCATACCTTGCTAGGTTAGTAGCCTTAAACGTCTAAAAATGGTGGTGAAGAGAGCTCAGAGAAACATTGAATTACTTGTAGATCTTGAAAAATCTATCAAGCTAATAGACATGGTACACTTTCAGATATTTCAGGTTGAAGTTCAATGGCAAACTCTAGAGTTAAGATCTTGTCACATGCACTGAAGGGAACTTTCTGAAATGACTGTGATAAAAAGTGGAAAGTCTGGGCTTAAAGTGCTCTTGCATGCTTTCAAAGAACACTAGACTTGCTTACAAATGACAAAGACACAGTTTGGATCATTAAAATAAGATCAACAGTCACACAATTAAGAATATGAAAAGAAGGATTGTGATAAAAATTATTATAATTTCAGTTATCTGTCATGTAGAATAAGCCAAATTGCAAAACTGTAAGTGGTATTTATTTTGAGTTATGGCCACCTCTCTGGTTCTCCAGGTTTACTCTGTGACAAATTGCTCCCAAGATCTATAATTAGATACTAATAAGTATTAATAATGATTTATTTAAGGGACTTCCCAGGAGGTCCAGTGGTTAAGACTTTGCTTTCCAGTGCAGGGGGTGCAGGGTTCAATCCCTGGTTGGAGAGCTAAGATCCCACATACCTCACAGCCAAAAAACCAAAAAAACATAAAGCAGAAGCAATATTGTAACAAATTCAATAAAAGATTTTATAAATTGTCCAAACCAAAAAATCTTAAAATATATAATTATTTATTTAAAAACAAAATATAATTTTAAAGTGTATTAAATGTATTTTAGGATAAAGATAAATACATATTTACCATATAGTAATTTTAAACTCAGTAAAGCAAGTAATGCACCTGTGAAAAATCAGTGGGGGGAAGAGACAAGATGGTGGAGTAGAAGGACTTGAGCTCACCTCCTTTCATGAAAACATCAAAACAAACAAGTAACTGCTGAACAACCATAAACAAAAGAAGTTTAGAACCTACCAAAAAGATATTCTACATCAAAAGACAAAGAAAAAGCCACAATGAGACGGTAGGAGGGACACTTTCATGATAAAATCAAATCCTATACCCACTGGTTGGGCAACCCCCAAACTGGAGAATAAATATATCGCAGAGGTTTTCCCACAGAAGTGAGAGTACTGAGCCCCACATCAGGCTCCCCAGCCTGATGGTCTGGCATTGGGAGAAGCATCAGAGCTTTTAGCTTTGAAGGCCAGTGGGACTTGAGTGCAGGAGCTCCACAGGACTGGTGGAAACAGAGACTTCACTCTTGGAGGGTGCACACCAGGTTTCATGTGCACTGGGACCCAGGGCAAAGCAGAGGCTTCATAGGAGCCTGGGCCAGACCTACCTGCAGATCTTGGAGGGTCTCCTGGGGAAGCGGGGATCAGATATGGCTCACTCTGGGGGCAAAGACACGGGTGGCAGAGACCCCAGGGAATATTCATTGGTGCGAGCACTCCCAGAGGTCGACATTTTGGCACTAAGACTTGGCCCCACCCAACAGCCTGCAGGCTCCACTGCTGTGATGCCTCAGAAATGAAAAAGGAGAATAACAACTGACACTGCAGAAATACAAAGGATCGTGAGAGATTACTACAAGCAACTATATGCCAATAAAGTGGATGACCTAGAAGAAATGGACAAATTCTTAGAAAGGTACAATGTTCCAAGAATGAATCAGGAAGAAACAGAAAATATGAACAGACCAATCACAAGTACTGATATTGAAACTGTGATTTAAAAACTTCCAACACACAAAAGTTCAGTACCAGATCACTTCACAGGTGAATTCTATCAAACATTTCGAGAAGAGTTAACACCGATTCTTTTGAAACTCTTCCAAAAAATTGCAGAGGAAGGAACACTCCCAAACTCATTCTATGAGGCCACCATGACCCTGATACCAAAATCAGATGAAGATACCACAAGAAAAGAAAATCACAGGCCAATACCACTGATGAACATAGATGCAAGAATCCTCAACAAAATACTAGCAAACTGAAACCAACAATACATTAAAAGGATCATACACCATAATCAAGTGGGATTTATCCCAGAGATGCAAGGATTCTTCAATATACACAAACCAATCAATGTGATACACCACATTAAGAAACTGAAGAATAAAAATCATATGATTATCTCATTAGATGCAGAAAAAGGTTTTGATAAAATTCAACACCCATTTATGATAAAAACTCTCCAGAAAGTGGGCATAGAGGGAACATACCTCAACATAATAAAGATGATATATGACAAACCCACAGAGAACATCATACTCAATGGTGAAAAGCTGAAAGCATTTAATCTAAGATCAGGGACAAGACAAGGATGTCCACTCTCATCACTTTTATTCAATATCATTTTGGAAGTCTTAGCCATGGCAATCAGAGAAGAAAAAGAAATAAAAAGAATCCAAATTGGTAAAGAAGAAGCAAAACTGTCACTGTTTGCAGATGACAGGATACTATACATAGAAAATCCTAAAGATGCTACTGTAAAACTACTAGAGCTCATCAATGAATTCGGTAAAGTTGCAGGATAAAAAATTAATACACAGAAATCTCCTGCATTTCTGTACATTAACAATGAGATATCAGAAAGAGAAATTAAGGAAACAATCCCATCTACCATCTCATCAGAAAGAATAAATGACCTAGGAAAAAACCTACCTGAGGAGGCAAATGACCTGTACTCTGAAAACTATAAGATGCTGATGAAAGAAAATGAAGATGACAAGAAGAGATAGAAAGATATACCATGTTCTTGGATTGGAAGAATCAATACTGTCAAAATGAATATACTACCCAAGGCAATCTACAGATTCAGTGCAATCCCTATCAAATTACCAATGGCATTTTTCACAGAACTAGAACAAAAAATTTTAAACTTTGTATGGAAACACAAAAGACCCTGAATAGACAAAGCAATCCTGAGAAAGAAAAATAGTGCTGGAGGAAGCAGGCTCTTTGTCTTCAGACTATACTACAAAGCTACAGTAATCAAAACAGTATGTTACTGGCACAAAAACAGAAATATAGATTAATGGAACAGGATACAAAGTCCAGAAATAAATTCTCAAACCTATGGTCAATTAATCTATGACAAAGGAGGTAAGAATATGCAATGGAGGAAAGACAGTCTCTTCAATAAATGGTGATGGGAAAACAGGATAGCTACATGTAAAAGAATGAAATTAGAACATTCTCTAACACCATACACACACAAAAAAAACGCAAAATGGATTAAAGACCAAATGTAAGGCCAGATACTGTAAAACTCTTAGAGGAAAACATATGCAGAACACTCTGATATATATCGCAGCAATATATTTTTGGATTCACCTCCTAGAGTAATGAAAAAAAAACAAACATAAATAAATGGGACCTAATTAAACTTAAAAGCTTTTGCACAGCAAAGGAAACCATAAACAAAATGAAAAGACAACCCACAGAATGGGAGAAAATATTTGCCAATGAAGCGACCAACAAGGGATTAATCTCCAAAATATAAAAACAGCTCATGCAGCTCAATAAAAAAACAAAAAAACCCAATCAAAAAATGAGCAGAAGATCTAAATAGACATTTCTCCAAAGAAGACATGTAGATGGCCAACAGGCACATGAAAAGATGATCAATGTCACTAATTATTAGAGAAATGCAAATCAAAACTACAATGAGGTGTTACCTCACAAAGGTCGGAATGGCCATCATCAAAAAGTCTACAAACAATATATGCTGGAGAGGGTGTTGAGAAAAGGGTACCCTCCTACGTTGTTGGTGGGAATGGAAATTGATGCAGCCACTATGGAGAACAGTATGGAGGTTCCTTAAAAAACTAAAAATACAACTACCATATGATCCAGCAATCCCACTCCTGGGCATATATCTGGAGAAAACCATAATTTGAAAGGATACATGCACCCCAATATTCATTGCAGCACTATTTACAATAGCCAAGACATGGAGGCAACCTAAATGTCAAACGACAGAGGAATTGATAAAGAAGATGTTGTACATGTATACAATGGAATATTACTCAGCCATAAAAAAGAATGAAATAATGCTATTTTCAGCAATATGGATGGACCTTGAGATTAGCATGCTAAGTGAAGTAAGTCAGACAGAGAAAGAGAAACAGCATATGATATCCCTTATATGTGGAATCTAAAAGCATGATAAAGACAAACATATTTATAAAACAGAAACAGACTCACAGACTTAGAGAAGGAACTTATGGTTACGAGAGGGGAAGGGTGGGGGGGAGGGATAGATTGGACGTTTGAAATTGACATGTAGGCACTACTATATTTAAAATAGATAACCAACAAGGACCTACTGTATAGCACAGGGAACACTGCTCAATATTCAGTAATAACCTAAATGGGAAAAGAATTTGAAAAAGAATAGTTTACAGATGGCAAATAAACACGAGAAAAGATGTTCAACATATTTAGTTATTAAGAAAATGTAAATTAAAGCCATAGTGAGATTCAAATGCTTCAAAACAAAACTGACAGTAAGCAGAGGAGATGGAACTCACTTTACAACCACCAGCCTGGCAGTATCTTATAAAGTTACTCACACATTTATCATGTGACCAGGTGGTCCCACTGCTCGGTATTTAACCAACTGAAACGAAAACCTATATTCATACAAAAACCTGTATGTAAATGTGGCTTATAGTGGATTTATTATTGCCCCAAACTGAAAACAACAATGAAAAACTACCCAGTAATAAAAAGAAACAACTACTGATGTACACAGTAACATGGATGAAACTCAAATACATTATTACTGAATAAGAAGTCAGACTCAAAGGCTACATATTGTATAATTCCAATCATATGGCATTCATATAAAGGCAGGACTATAGGGAAAGAAAACAGGTAAGTGGTTGTAGGAATGACAGGTAGGAGAAGAGGTTGACTAAAAAGTCGGGGGTAGATCAGTGGAACAGGATGGAAAGTCCAGAGATAAACCCACACACACCTAAACTATGACAAAGGAGGCAAGAGTGTCCAAGGGAGAAAAGACACTCTCTTTAATAAGTGGTGTTGGGAAAATTGGACAGCTACATGTAAAAGAATGAAATTAGAACACACCCTAACACCACACACAAAAACTCTAAAGACCTAAATGTAAGACCAGATACTATAAAACTTAGAGGAAAACAGGCAGAACCACTCTCTGACATGAAGAGCAGCAAATCTTTTTTGATCCACCTCCTAGATTAATGAAAATAAAAATAAATGGAACCTAATTAAACTAAAAAGCTTTTGCATAGCAAAGAAAACCAACAAAATGAAAAGACAACCCACAGAATGGGAGAAAATATTTGCCAATGAAGCGACCAACAAGGGATTAATCTCCAAAATATAAAAACAGCTCATGCAGCTCAATAAAAAAACAAAAAAACCCAATCAAAAAATGAGCAGAAGATCTAAATAGACATTTCTCCAAAGAAGACATGTAGATGGCCAACAGGCACATGAAAAGATGATCAATGTCACTAATTATTAGAGAAATGCAAATCAAAACTACAATGAGGTGTTACCTCACAAAGGTCGGAATGGCCATCATCAAAAAGTCTACAAACAATATATGCTGGAGAGGGTGTTGAGAAAAGGGTACCCTCCTACGTTGTTGGTGGGAATGGAAATTGATGCAGCCACTATGGAGAACAGTATGGAGGTTCCTTAAAAAACTAAAAATACAACTACCATATGATCCAGCAATCCCACTCCTGGGCATATATCTGGAGAAAACCATAATTTGAAAGGATACATGCACCCCAATATTCATTGCAGCACTATTTACAATAGCCAAGACATGGAGGCAACCTAAATGTCAAACGACAGAGGAATTGATAAAGAAGATGTTGTACATGTATACAATGGAATATTACTCAGCCATAAAAAAGAATGAAATAATGCTATTTTCAGCAATATGGATGGACCTTGAGATTAGCATGCTAAGTGAAGTAAGTCAGACAGAGAAAGAGAAACAGCATATGATATCCCTTATATGTGGAATCTAAAAGCATGATAAAGACAAACATATTTATAAAACAGAAACAGACTCACAGACTTAGAGAAGGAACTTATGGTTACGAGAGGGGAAGGGTGGGGGGGAGGGATAGATTGGACGTTTGAAATTGACATGTAGGCACTACTATATTTAAAATAGATAACCAACAAGGACCTACTGTATAGCACAGGGAACACTGCTCAATATTCAGTAATAACCTAAATGGGAAAAGAATTTGAAAAAGAATAGATACATGTATATGTATAACTGAATCACTTTGCTGTACACCTGAAAATAACACAACATTGTTAATCAACTATGCTCCAATATAAAATAAAAAATTTAAAAAGACAAATATATTTATAACTTATATGTGAAATCTAAAAAAATGATACCAATGAACTTATTTACAAAACAGAAAGACACTCACAGATTTCAAAAACAAACTTATGTTTACCAAAGGGGAAATGTGGGGGGAGGGATAAATTAGGGGTTTGGGATTAACACATAAACACTGCTATATATAAAATGGATAATCAACAAAGACCTACTGTATAGCACAGGGAACTCTATTCAATATGCTGTAAAAAACCTACATGGGAAAAGAGTCTGAAAAAGAATGGATATATGTATATATATATAACTGAATCACTTTGCTATACACCTGAAACTAACACAACATTGTAAATCAACTATACTCCAATATAAAATAAAAAGTATATTCAGAAAAAAAGAATCAGTGGGACAAACAGGTCCCTTCTCCATTAAAGAAAAGACTATGGAGGTAGAGGTGAGAAGATGGAGGAAGAGTAAGACGCGGAGATCACCTTCCTCCTCACTACATCAGAAATACATCTACACGTGGAACTTCTCCTACAGAACACCCACCGAACGCTGGCAGAAGACCTCAGACCTCCCAAAAGGCAAGAAACGCCCCATGTACCTGCCATGTACCTGGGTAGGGCAAAAAAAAAAAAAAATAAACAGAGACAAAGAATAGGGACGGGACCTGCACCAGTGGGAGGGAGCCGTGAAGGAGGAAAGGTTCCCACACACTAGAAGTCCCTTCGCGGGTGCAGACTGCGGGTGGCGGAGGGGGAAGCTCCGGAGCCTCGGAAGAGAGCGAAGCAGCAGGGTGCGGAGGAAAAAGCGGAGAGATTCCCGCACAGAGGATCGGTGCCGACCGGCACTCACCAGCCCGAGAGGCTTGTCTGCTCACCCGCCGGGGCAGGCGGGGGCTGGGAGCTGAGCCTCGGGCTTCAGTCAGATGCCAGGTACAGGTCTGCAGCCCGAGAGGCTTGTCTGCTCACCCGCCGGGGCAGGCGGGGGCTGGGAGCTGAGCCTCGGGCTTCAGTCAGATCCCAGGTAAAGGTCTGGAGTTGGCAGAGTGAAAACAGCCTGAAGGGGTTAGTGCACCACGGCTAGCCGGGAAGGAGTCCGGTTGAAGTCTGGAGCTGCCGAAGAGACAAGAGACCTTTTCTTCCCTCTTTGCTTCCTGGTGTGCGAAGAGAGGGGTTTAAGTGCGCCGCTTAAAGGAGCTCCAGAAACGGGCGCGGAGCTACCGAAGAGACAGGAGACTTTTTCTTCCCTCTTTGCTTCCTGGGGCGCGAGGAGAGTGGATTAAGGGCACCGTGTAAAGGAGCTCCAGAAACGAGCGCGAGCCGCGGATGTTGGCGCGGACAGCAGAGACGGGTGTGGGATGCTAGGGTTCCTGCTGCCGCCACCAAGAGGCCTGTGTGCGAGCACAGGTCACTCTCCGCACCGCCCCTGCCGGGAGCCTGTGCAGCCCACCACTGCTGGGGTCCCTGGATCCAGGGACAGCTTCACCGGGAGAACGCGCGGCGTGCCTCGGGCTGGTGCAGCATCATGCTGGCCTCTGCTGCTGCAGGCTCGTCCCGCATCCATGCCCCTCCCTCCCCCCGGCCTGTGCCAGAGCCCCCGAATCAGCTGCTCCTTTAACCCCGTCCTGTCTGAGCGAAGGGCAGACGCCCTCGGACGACCTACACGCAGCGGCAGGGCCAAGTCAAAGCTGAACCCCAGGAGCTGTGCGAACAAAGAGGAGAGGGGACATCTCTCCCAGCAGCTTCAGAAGCAGTGGATTAAAACTCCACAATCAACTTGAAGTGCCCTGCATCTGTGGAAACTCTGAATAGACAGCGAAATATCCCAAGTTGAGGAGGTGGACTTTGGGAGCAAGGTATACTATTATTTTCCCCTTTGTTTCTTTTTATGAGTGTGTATGTGTGTGCTGCTATGTGAAATTTTGCCTGTATAGCTTTGCTTTCACCATTTGTCCTAGGGTTAGACCGACCCATTTTTTTA
The DNA here is from genome assembly GCF_002837175.3 of Physeter macrocephalus. Lineage (NCBI taxonomy): Eukaryota > Metazoa > Chordata > Mammalia > Artiodactyla > Physeteridae > Physeter > Physeter macrocephalus. The sequence continues at coordinate 61,649,016 of NC_041234.1, forward strand.
ATAGAAATTTTTCTTCTTAATAATTATTTTTTATTTTAATAACTATATTTCATCCTACTTTATTTTGTCTTCTCCCTTTCTTTCTTCCCTCTTTCCTTCCTTTCTTCCTTCCTTCCTTCCTCCCTTCTTTCCTCTCTTTCTTCCTCCCTTTCTTCCTCTCTTCCTTCCTTCCTTTCTTGCTTTCTTCCTT
>NC_041234.1:61649252-61651393 GCF_002837175.3 Physeter macrocephalus
TCCCTCCCTCCCTCCCTCCTTCCTTCCTTCCTTCCTTCCTTCCTTCCTTCCTTCCTTTCTTTCCTTTCTAATTTTTCTCCCTTTAATTTTGAGCCATGTGGATTAAAGGCTCTTGGCGCTCCAGACAGGCATCAGGGCTGTGTCTCTAAGGTGGGAGAACCAACCTCAGGACACTGGTCCACAAGAGACCTCCCAGCTCCACACAATATCAAACGGTGAAAATCTCCCAGAGATCTCCATCTCAACACCAAGACCTAGCTTCACTCAAGGACCATCAACGAACACTGCTGGACACCCTATGCCCAACAAATAGCAAGACAGGAATACAGCCCCATCCATTAGCAGAGAGGCTGCCTAAAATCATAATAAGGCTACCAACAACCCCAAACACACTGCCAGACGTGGACCTGCCCACCAGAAAGACAAGATCCAGCCTCATCCACCAGAACAGAGTCACTAGTCCCCCCAACCAGGAAACCTACTCAACCCACTGAACCAACCTTAGCCACTGGGGACAGCCACCAAAAACAACGGGAACTACGAACCTACAGCCTGCAAAAAGGAGACCCCAAACACAGTAAGATAAGCAAAATGAGAAGACAGAAAAACACACAGCAGATGAAGGAGCAAGATAAAATCACACCAGACCTAACAAATGAAGAGGAAATAGGCAGTCTACCTGAAAAAGAATTCAGAATAATGATAGTAAAGATGATTCAAAATCTTGGAAATAGAATAGACAAATTGCAAGAAACAGTTAACAAGGACCTAGAAGAAATAAAGAGGAAGCAAGCAACGATGAGCAACACAATAAATGAAATGAAAAATACTCTAGATGGGCTCAGTAGCAGAATAACTGAGGCAGAAGGACAGATAAGTGACCTGGAAGATAAAATAGTGGAAATAACTACTGCAGAGCAGAAAAAAGAAAAAAGAATGAAAAGAACTGACGACAGTCTCAGAGACCTCTGGGACAACATTAAACGCACCAACATTCGAATTATAGGGGTCCCAGAAGAAGAAGAGAAAAAGAAAGGGACTGAGAAAATATTTGAAGAGATTATAGTTGAAAACTTCCCTAATATAGGAAAGAAAATAGTCAATCAAGTCCAGGAAGCACAGAGAGTCCCATACAGGATAAACCCAAGGAGAAACACGCCAAGACACATAATAATCAAACTGTCAAAAATTAAATACAAAGAAAACATATTAAAAGCAGCAAGGGAAAAACAACAAATAACACACAAAGGAATCCCCATAAGGTTAACATCGGATCTTTCAGCAGAAACTCTCCAAGCCAGAAGGGAGTGGCAGGACATATTTAAAGTGATGAAGGAAAAAAACCTACAACCAAGATTACTCTACCCAGCAAGGATCTCATTCAGATTTGATGGAGAAATTAAAACCTTTACAGACAAGCAAAAGCTGAGAGAGTTCAGCACCACCAAACCAGCTTTACAACAAATGCTAAAGGAACTTCTCTAGGCAAGAAACACAAGAGAAGGAAAAGACCTACAAGAACAACCCGAAACAATTCAGTAAATGGTAATAGAACCATACATATCGATAATTACCTTAAATGTAAATGGATTAAATGCTCCCACCAAAAGACACAGACTGGCTGAATGGAAACAAAAACAAGACCCATATATATGCTGTCTACAAGAGACCCACTTCAGACCTAGGGACACATACAGACTGAAAGTGAGGGGATGGAAAAAGATATTCCATGCAAATGGAAATCAGAAGAAAGCTGGAGTAGCAATTCTCATATCAGACAAAATAGACTTTAAAGTAAAAACTATAACAAGAGACAAAGAAGGACACTATATAATGATCAAGGGATCGATCCATGAAGAAGATATAACAATTGTAAATATTTATGCACCCAACATAGGAGCACCTCAATACATAAGGCAAATACTAACAGCCATAAAAGGGGAAATCGACAGTAACACAATCATAGTAGGGGACTTTAACACCCCACTTTCACCAATGGACAGATCATCCAAAATGAAAATAAATAAGGAAACACAAGCTTTAAATGATACATTACACAAGATGGACTTAATTGATATTTATAGGACATTCCATCCAAAAACAACAGAATACACATTCTTCTCAAGTGCTCATGGAACACT
>NC_041234.1:61653029-61755805 GCF_002837175.3 Physeter macrocephalus
TGCTAACACATGTATATGGAATCTAAGAAAAAAAAATGTCATGAAGAGATTAGGGGTAGGATGCGACTAAAACACAGACCTACTAGAGCATGGACTTGAGGATATGGGGAGGGAGAAGGGCAAGCTGTGACGAAGTGAGAGAGTGGCATGGACATATATACACTACCAAATGTAAATTAAATAGCTAGTGGGAAGCTGCTGCATAGCACAGGGAGGTCACCTCTGTGCTTTGTGACCACCTAGAGGGGTGGGATAGGGAGGGTGGGAGGGAGGGTGATGCAAGAGGGAAGAGATATGGGAACATATGTATATGTATAACTGATTCACTTTGTTGTAAAGCAGAAACTAACACACCATTGTAAAACAGTTATACTCCAATAAAGATGTTAAAAAAAAAAAAAGAAAAGACTATGAGAGCAACATAACAAATTACACAAAAGAGAGTATCACATCCAGGCACTGATGTATCAAACATGGATATACATTGCTATAAGTATGTATGACTGAATATCCAAGTTCCTTTTTTTGAGTAATATTCAGATTTATGGCATTCTGAATCATTTCCTATTAAGATAAGAAGAAACTTGTGTTTTCAGGAAGGCAAATTATTAAGTAGTTATCCAAAAATTTAAAAGATATTCAAAGTAATGTTTGTAAAAATAACATACAAAATGCATACTAGAATATTATTTACATTATCTACAAAGCTCAAACTAATTTCAAAAATTCATAGAAAAGTAGACATTTCAGACTTTTCCTAATAGAAAAGCTGTTCACAACAAAAATTGAATTGATTTGTTTCTACCCCAAATCTACCTCCTACCCTTCCAGCCTCACCAATAAGCAGCTTGCTACATTGAAATTTCCATTACATTTTATGATTAAATATCATTATATTATAAGATTATCACTAAATTTGCAGGAGAACACAGAAAGAAAGGTATAACATAAAATTTCTTCTTTAAAATATATCTGATAAAATCCAACAAAACTGCTTTGGGAAAAATCTACATACAGACATGTTGCACTCAGGTAAGAAGCAGTTTTGACATAGATGGGAAGTAAAATATGTTACATTTTTAGCTGAAATAGGATACTGATTTTGAGACCTAGTCAACTGACCTAAGATCTATGTTTTCATGAACTCTGATTACTAAAGATAATTATATTCTGATATGCAAGGAGTTGTTTTATCGAGGTGGCAACCTGGAAGCCCATGAGCTACCTCCAGCCCAGAGATGGGTTGTGTTTGGCCCAGACAGTGTTTTGTTTTTTAAAACTGAATTAGTTGCCAACAGTTAATCAGGAGATTTTGTATTAAAATTTAGATTTCTAACTATTCTTGCAAATGCAGAGGATTTATCAACTGTTGCCCTGCCTCCTTGCATGGGAAAAACTATGTTGCCACAAGTGGCAGTCGTTGAATAGATGATGCTTAATTTAGACAGAGTCTGTGCTCTCCTATTGTCCATAGTCCACACCAGACCCTCTTTATTCATTTAGGTCATCAGCCTGGCCCCTATAAGTTTTGTGACCTCTGTTTAAGAGAACCAGTTCTGGTTTGTTTGTAACTTTACTGTATCTCACTGCCATAAAGATTACAGTTGGCTTTGAGTTAAATGCATTTTGATGTTTGAGTAACTCATTTTATTTTTCCAATACAATAAGTGGCGGCACATTATAACTCTGTGGGTGTGGCAATGGCAAGCTGGACTTAAATTATGCACCCTAGCCATTTCCACACATTATCATGCGATAATAAATTGTCTCTTTCTTTTGTGTAACACAACAATGTTATGAAATAGGCACTTGTTCCTATTTTCCAGTTGAAGAAACTGAGGCCACAGGTCAATTGCATAACTTGCTAGTACATGGTGGATCTAGGATTCTAAGCCAGATCTGTCTGGCTCCATGGTACCCTGTGCTTAATCAATACATTATTATAAAGTAGCCTCGTGGGTTGTAGGGCACTATACAGTAGAGTCAATTTCACTTTTATCCTATTCTTTGGCACCATGAGACTCCTAAAGTGGGAGGGGACTGTTATGTGGAATATAGACACATGACTATTATGTCCTGCAAAATACAAATCCATCAGGAAAAGTTTTGGAATTTAGTCAAAGGAATATTAGCAGAACCTGACTAGGCTCAAAATAAACAGGAAGCTACTAACAATAAACTTTCCTTGGAAGCGGTCAATGTCTTTCTTGATAATTTTTTGTCATAGTAAAAGCATTTTAATTATGATCTCAATATTTATAAAAGTATAAATATTTATAAGATTTTTTTTCAGACCAGAAAAGGATAATTCCCACTTTCCTTTTCTCACACATGCAAGACTCCATAATTCCTTTAAAGTCTTCATAGGAACAAAGGCTTTTTATCTCAATTCAAATTAACAATATTAATATAATTGTACTGGGAAGTTAGATGGAAGGTAGATATTGGGATGGTACAAGTGAGCTTATAGCCTCATCTAGAATAAAAGAAAGTCAACAAAAAGAAACACAATATAGAGGTAAAAGCATATAATTTAAACCCATGGAGGTAAATTCTAAAGAACTAAAAACCAAAATGGTTAAAAGTATTGTGGCATCTGGGGAGCAAGAGTAGAAGTGGGAGGGGCTTATCCAGAAGCTCTTAACTTTCATTATAGCCTTTCCTATACTATTTGGTTATTTAACTTTGTGCTTGTGTTACTTATTAAAAATACTAAAATGTTCTCAGATGCAGAGGCAGAAATGACACTTCATCTTAGCTATTTCGAGAGAGATGAATAAACTTCAAAAATTGGCGTACAAAATTTCAGCCTTGATATGCTGTTTAGTGACATTGTTTATTACAAGTGTTTTAAAATAATTCTATATATTTCTGATAAACTTGTGGTAAACATGCTAGCAAAAGGGTGCTTCTGGCAAGTCCTGACATATTTTGAGCATTCTCAGCAGTGATGAGAGGAGGAAGCAAAATATGCCTGCAAAAGTAATATTCTACAAAGATAATTTCCCAGGAACTAGGGGGATAAGCACTTATAGGATAGTTATAATAGTATTTGATAGGTGCTAGGAAATAAAAAGAGTAGTAATATAGTCACTTCAAATTACTCATGGGAACAGACAAAATACTACATGAATAAATAGAAATTTTGGTAAATATATAAATAGATAAATAAGAAAACCAATAGAGAAATAAGTGTAATGCAATTGAGCAATTCCTAAAGATTATGCTTTAAAATACAGGTTGTACACCTGATAACATATTTTCCCTTTCTTTTATTCATTTTAAAAGGGGAAAGGCCTTAAATTTCAAAGCTAAAACTGGGAAAGTCTAAGAAGAATACATAGGGGAAAATATTCATGGCATTGGATTTGACAATGAGTTTCTTGACTATGACACCAAAAGCATGGGCAGAAAGAAAAAAATAAATTTGACTTCATCACTATTGAACCACAAAATAGAAGAAAATGTTTGCAAATCATACACCTGATAAGGGATTAATACCCAGAACATAAAAACAAAAATCTTACACCTCAACAACAACAAACAATTGAACTTAAAAATGGACAAAAGGCTTGAATAGACATATCCCCAAAGAAGATACACAAATGGCCAATAAGCACATGAAGAAATGCAATCAAAACCACAGAGAGATAACACTTCAAACCTACAAAGGACAGACGGTTTACGTCCCACCCCCACCTCCACCCCCTGCAAATTCATATGTTGAAATGTTAACTGCCAATGTGGTGGTATTTGGAGGTGGGTCCTTTGGGAGGTGATTAGGTCATGAAGTGGAACACTCATAAATGGGATTAGTGTCCTTATAAAAGAGGCCTGACCCTCTTTTAAAAGAGTTCTCTCACCTTTCCACCAAGTGAGGTTACAGTGAAGACAGCCATCTATGAACGAGGAAGTGGGCTCTCACCAGACACTGAATGTGTAGGTGCCTTGATCTAGCACTTTCAACCCTTAGAACTATGAGAAATAAATTTCTGTTGTTATAAGCCACACAATTTATAGTACTTTTTTTCCCAGTTTTATCGAGACATACTTGATATATAACATTAAGTTTAAGGTGTACAATGGGATGATGTAATACAAGCATATTTTGTGAAATGATTACCACTGTAGGGTTAGTTAACACTTTCATCACTTCATATAATTACCATTTTATTTTTTGTGGTGAGAACATTTAAGGTCTACTCTCTTAGCAACTTTCCAGTATATGATACAATCTCCTTAACTATAGTCACCATGCTGTACATCTGCAAAATTAATTATCTTATAACTGCAAGTTTGTACCCTTTGAATAACATCTCCCCATTTAATTTTTTGAGGAACTTCCACACTGTTTTCCATAGTGACCACACCAATTTACATTCCCCCCAAAAGTGCACAAGAATTTCTTTTTCTTCACATCCTGGCTAACACTTGTTATCTCTTTTTGATGACAGCCATTCTGACAGGTGTGAGGTGATATCTCATTGTGTTTTTTAAAAGTATTTTTTATTGGAATACAGTTGATTTACAATGTTCTGTTAGTTTCTGCTGTACAGAAAAGTAAATCAGTTATACATATACATACATTCACTCTTTTTTAGATTCTATGCCCATATAGGTTATTACAGTGTATTGAGTAGGGTTCTCTGTGCTATACAGTAGATTCTTATTAGTTATCTATTTTATATATAGTAGTGTGTATATGTCAATCTCAATCTCCCAATTTATCCCTCACACCTCCCTTTCCTCCTTGATAACCATAAGCTTGTTTTCTACATCTGTGACTCTATTTATGTTTTGTAAATATGTTCATTTGTACCATTTTTTTAGATTTCACATATAAGCAATATCACATGATATTTGTCTCATTGTGTTTTTCTTGTTTTTAATAGATCTTTATTAGAGTATAATTGTTTCACAATACTGTGTTAGTTTCTGTTGTACAACAAAGTGAATCAGCCATATGCATACATACATTCCCATATCCTCTCCCTCTGGAGCCTCCATCCCACCCTCCCTATACCACCCCTCTAGGTGGTCACAAAGCACCGGGCTGAGCTCCTTGTGCTATGCTGCTGCTTCCCACTAGCTAACTATTTTACATTTGGTAGTGTATATATGTTGATGCTACTCTCACTCCACCCCAGCTTCCCCCTCCCACACCGTGTCCTCAGGTCCATTCTCTATGATTGCATTGTTATTCCTGCCCTGCCACTAGGTTCATCAGTGCCATAACAAATACCGTATGCTAACACATATATATGGAATCTAAAGAAAAAAAAATGGAGAAAAGGCAGTCTCTCCAATAAGTGGTGCTGGGAAAACTGGACAGCTACATGTAAAAGAATGAAATTAGAATACTCCCTAACACCATACACAAGAATAAACTCAAAATGGATTAAAGCCCTAAATGTAAGACCGGACACTATAAAACTCTCAGAGGAAAACATAGGAAGAACATTCTTTGACATGAATCACAGAAAGATCTTTTTTTGACCCACCTCCTAGAGTAATGGAAATAAAAACAAAAATAAACAAATGGGAAATAATGAAACGTAAAAGCTTTTGCACAGCAAAGGAAACCATAAACAAGACCAAAAAAACAACCCTCAGAATGGGAGAAAATATTTGCAAATGAATCAACGGACAAAGGATTAATCTCCAAAATATACAAACAGCTCACGCAGCTCAATTTAAAAAAACAAAAACAAAAACAGCCCAATCAAAAAATGGGCAGGGCTTCCCTGGTGGCGCAGTGGTTGAGAGTCCACCTGCCGATGCAGGGGACACGGGTTCGTGCCCCGGTCTGGGAGGATCCCACGTGACACGGAGCAGCTGGGCCCGTGAGCCATGGTCGCTGGGCCTGCACGTCCGGAGCCTGTGATCCTTGGCGGGAGAGGCCACAGCAGTGAGAGACCCGCGTACCGCAAAAAAACAAAACAAAAAAAATGGGCAGAAGACCTAAATAGACATTTCTCCAAAGAAGACACACAGTTGGCCAAGAGGCACATGAAAAGCTGCTTAGCATCACTAATTATTAGAGAAATACAAATCAAAACTACGAGGTATCACCTCACACTGGTTAGAATGGGCATCATCAGAAAATCTACAAACAACAAATTCTGGAGAGGGTGTGGAGGAAAGGGAACCCTCTTGTACTGTTGGTGGGAATGTAAACTGATACAGCCACTATGGAGAGCAGTATGGAAGTTCCTTAAAAAACTAAAAATAGAATTACCATATGACCCAGCAATCCCACTATTGGGCATATACCCAGAGAAAATCATAATTCAAAAAGACACATTTAACGCATATATGTGGAATCTAGAAAAATGATACAGATTAACTGGTTTGCAAGGCAGAAATAGAGACACAGATGTAGAGAACAAACATATGGACACCAAGGGGGGAAAGTAGGGGTGAGGTTGGTGGGATGAATTGGGAGATTGGGATTGACATATATATACTAATATGTATAAAATAGATAACTAATAAGAACCTGCTGTATAAAAATAAATAAATAAATAAAAATTTTAAAACATGGTACTCAATGTGGTTTTGATTTGCATTTCCCTAATGATTAGTGATGTTGAGTACCTTTTCATGTACTTCTTGGCCATTTAGATGTCTTCTTTGGAAAAATGACCATTCAGGTCCTTCGCTCATTTTAAAATCAGATTGTATCTTTGCTGTTGAGTTGTATGAGTTCCCTTTATATTTTGGATATTAAGCCCTTATCAGACAGATGGTTTGAAAATATTTTCTCCCATTCAACAGTTTGCCTTTTCATTTTGTTAATTGTTTCTTTTGCTGGGAAGAGCTTTTTAGTTTGATGTAGTCCCACCTGTTTATTTTTGCATTTGTTGCTGGTGCTTTTGGTGAATAGCCAAAAAATCATTGCTAAGACCAATGTCAAAGAGTCTGTTTTCTTATAGAAATTTTATTGTTTCAGGTCTCATGTTTACATCTTTATTGCATTTTGAGTTAACTTTTATGAGTGGTATAAAATAGAATTCCAGTTTCATTCTTTTACGTGTGATTATCCAGTTTTCTTTTTGAAGAGACTTTTTCTTTTGAAGAGACTATCTTTTCCCCATTGAGTATTCTTGCCTTTTTTTCCAATGTTAGATGATTGTATATGTGAGGATTTATTTCTGGGCACCCCATTATGTTCCATTAGTTTATGTGTCTGTTTTTATGCCAGCATCATACTGTTTTGATTGCTATAGCTTTCTAATATGGTTTGCAATCAGGAGGTGTGATGCCTCCAGCTTTGTTCTTCTTCTTCAAGATTGCTTTGATTATCTGGGATCATTTGTGATTCCATACATATTTTAGGATTTTTTCTATTTCTGTGAAAAATGCCTTTGGAATTTTGATAGGTATTACATTGATGGCTCTGGGTAGTATAGACATTTTAACAACATTAACTGTTCTGACACATGAACATGGGATAATTTTCTATTTATTTTTGTCTTCAATTTCTCTCATCAAAATATTATACTTTTTGCTGTACATATCTTTTACTTTCTTGGTTAAATTTATTCCTAAGTATTTTATTGGTTTTGATGCTATTATAAATGGGATTGTTCTTTTTATTTCTTTTTCAGACATTTTTGTTGTTAGTGTATAGAAATGCAACTGATTTCTGTATGTTAATTTTGAGTTCAGCAGTTTGAATTTGTTGATTAGTTCTAACAGTTTTTTTTAGTGGGAGCTTTATATATATTCATCTTCAATTTTACTTCTTACTTTTCAACTTTGACAGCTTTTCTTTCCTTGTCATGCCTAATTTCTCTGACTAGGACTTCCAGTACTATGTTGGATAGGAGTGTTTAAAATGGGCACCCTTATCTTATTCCCAATTTTAGAAGAAAATCTTACAACATATCACTGTGGAGTATGTTAGCTATGGACTTGTTATATATAGCCTTTATAATTTTAAGGTACTTTCTCTCTATACCCACTTTGTTGAGAATTTTTATCATGAAAGAATGTTGTATTTTGCCAATTTCTCTTTCTGCATCTACTGAGATGATCATATGATTTTAATATTTCATTATATTAATGTGGTGCATCACATTTATTGATTTGCATATGTTGAAGCATCCTTGCATACCAAGGATAAATCTCAGTAACCATTGTGTATAATCACTTTAATGTGATTTGATTGGTTTGCTAATATTTTGTTGAGAATTTTTGCATCTATATTCATCAAGGATGTAGTGTCCTTATCTGACTTCGGTATCATGGTAATCCTGGCCTTAAAAATGAATTTGGGAGTGTTCTCTCATCTTTGATATTTTGGAAGAGTTTAAGAGGAATTTGCACTAATTATTATTTAAATGTTTGGTAGAATTTACCAGTGAAACCATCTGGTCTTGGGCTTTACTTTGTTGGGTGGTTTTTGATTATTGATTCAATTTCCTTGCTCATTATTGGTCTGTTCAGACTTGCTATTTCTTTATGATTCAGCTTGGTAGATTATATATTTCTAGAATTTATCCATTTTTTCTAAGTTATCCAATTTATTGGCATATAATTGTTCATAGTAGTCTCTTATAATCCTTTTTATTTCTGTGCTATCTGTTGTAATGTCTCCTCATTCATTTCTGATTTTATTTATTTGAGTGTTCTGTCTTTTTTTCCCTTAGTCTAGCTAAAAGGTTTTACAATGTTGTTTATCTTTAGAAAATAAAAACCTAGCTCTTAGTTTCACTGATCTTCTCTACAGTTTTTCTAGCCTCTACTTCATTTATTTATGCTTTGATATTTGTTGTTTCCTTTGTTCTGCTAACTTTGGGTTTTATTTGTCCTTTTTCTAGTTCCTTGAGTGGTAGAGTTAGGTTGTTTATTTGAGAGCTTTCTTTTTCCTTAATGTAGGTATTTCTTGCTATAAACTTCCCTCTGAGAACTGTTTTTGTTTTATTCCATAAGTTTTGGTATGTTGTGTTGCCATTTTCATTTGTTTCAAGATGTTTTTCAATTTCCCTTTTGATTTCTCCTTTGGCCCATTAGTAGTTCAAGACTGTGTTGTTTAATTTTCATATATTTGTGAATTTTCCAGTTTTTCTCCTATTATCAATTTCTAGTTTCATACCATTGTGGTCAGAAAGGTTTTTGGTATGATTTCAATCTTCTTAAATTTGTTAAGACTTGTTTTGTTACCTAATATATGATATATATTGGAGAATGTTCCATGTGTACTTGAGAAGAATGTGTGTTCGGATGCTGGTGCATGGAAAGTTCTGTGTATGTCTGTTAAGTTAATTTGGTCTAAGTATAGCTCAACTCCAGTTTTTCCTAATTGATTTTCTGTCTTGATGATCTATCCATTGTTGAAAGTGAGGCATTGAAGTGCCCTATTATTATTGTATTGTTGTCTATTTCTCCCTTTATATTTCTTAGTATTTCCTTAATATGTTTAGGTGCTGTTTCTGTGGGTGTATATATATTTACAATTGTTCTATCCTCTTGATGAATTGATTCTTTAATCATTATATAATGACCTTCTTTGTCACTTGTTACAGTTTTTGAGGTAAATCTATTGTGTCTTATGTAAGTATTGTTACCTTTTCTTTCTTTTGGTTTCCACTGCATGATATATTTATTTCTATCACTTCACTTTGAGCCTATGTGTATCCTTAAAGCTGAAGTGAGCCTCTTATAGGCAGCATATAGTTGGGTCTGGTTTTTCTATCGACTCAGCCACTCTATGCATTTATTTTTTTTTTTTTTTTTTGCGGTACGCGGGCCTCTCACTGTTGTGGCCTCTCCCATTGCGGAGCACAGGCTCCGGACGCGCAGGCTCAGCGGCCATGGCTCACGGGCCCAGCCGCTCTGCGGCATGTGGGATCTTCCCGGACCGGGGCACGAACCCGTGTCTCCTGCATCGGCAGGCGGACTCTCAACCACTGCGCCACCAGGGAAGCCCTCACTCTATGCATTTTAATTGGAAGATTGAATCCATTTACATTTACAGTAGTTATTGATAGGTGGGAAGTTACTAATGCCATTTTATTAATTGTTTTCTAACTTTTGTTGTTCCCTTATTCTCTTCTTCCTCTCTTGCTGTCTTTTATTTTTTTTTTAATTATTTATTTATTTTTGGCTGCTTTGGTACTTCATGGCTGTGTGTGGCTTTCTCTAGTTGTGGCTAGCAGGGGCTCCTCTTCTTTGGGGTGCTCGGGCTCCTCATTGCGGTTGCTTCTCTTGTTGCAGAGCTTGGGCTTTCGGAGCACAGGCTTCAGTAGTTGTGGCCTATGGGCTCTAGAGTGCAGGCTCAGTAGTTGTGGCACACGGGCTTAGTTGCTCCACGGCATGTGGGGTCTTCCCGGACCAGGGGTCGAACCTGTGTCCCCTGCATTGGCAGGAGGATTCTTAACCACTACGCCACCAGGGAAGCCCTCTTGATGTCTTCTTTTGTGAATGTGTTTTTCATAATGGTATGCTTTGATTCCCTTCTCTTTATCTTTTGTGTATCTACTGTAGGTTTTTGCTTTGTGGTTACCATGAGGCTCACATAAAGCATCTTTTAGATATAACAGTCTAATATTTCCTGATAACAACTTAATTTGGGGAATTCCCTGGTGGCCCCATGGTTAGGACTCCATGCTTTCACTGTAGGGGACCTGGGTTCAGTCTCTGGTTGGGGGACTAAGATTTTATAAGTTGCATGGCGCAGCCAAGAAAAAAAAATTTCAGTTGCATACAAAAACTCTACCCGTCTCCTCCCCCCTTTTATGTTTTTGATGTTACAGTCTATACTTTTTGTATATTGTATCCATTAATTAATTTTTGTAGCTATAATTATTTTTAAATACTTCATGTCTTTGGAGTCAGTTACTGGAAATTTATTGTGTTTCTTTGGTGGTGTCATATTTTCTTGATTTTTCATGTTCTTTGAAGTCTTACCTGCTATCTTCTCATTTGAAGTAGCAATCACCTCCTCCAGTCTTTAGTGACTGACTTCAAGAGAGACATACCTTTCATCAGCCCTGCTAGGTATTCTCAGGCTTTCTCAGACCTTCTCTGGATAGGCCTTCTCCACACTCTTTGCTCCCCCTTGTGGCAGAATTCTTAAGTTGTGTGTGTTCTCTTGATCCTACAAAGCCAGGCCTAGCACTTACAGCCTCTCTTTTGCTCTCCCAAGCTTGGTGTTAAATGCTCAAGTTTGTGATCTCTCTCTGTCCCCCAGATTTGGGCCTGCTCTCTGCATGTGCAGTATTTGCCATCTATAACAGCTCACTCTTATTTCCATCAAGAGTGCACACAGGGGTCTGGCCATGGGTTGCAGGTTGTGTGGGAGTGAGGGTCACAGGGTCTTGGGATTGCCTGTAGATCAGTTGGGGGGATTTGCAGGTGATGTATCCCCAGTGGCTCTTGGGAGGCTCCCAGTGGAATCTGTGATGTGGTTAGTAGGATCTGTATCCCTTTGATATGTTTCATTCAGAGCCCTGGCTTCTGTTCTCCCAGCTTTTCACTGCCCCCAAGTCATGCAGCTCATGACTCAGTACTCTGGAAGGGCAAGAGAGAGATGGACCTCTTTGGCAACAGCCCACACAACTGGAGTAGCCAGGTGCCCATTCCCATGCTCCTACTTACCCCTGTGGGAGAAATTACGAGCCAAGAAGGGCTCTCTTTCAGTGAGCTGTGCCACTTTGGGGATGAGGTGATGCAAGTAAAATCAAAATATTCCTTTTACCCTCTCCAGTGTGTCAGAGTATCAAATCTTGGATTTTTTTTTTACTCCTGTGGTGTGCTAGAACTTCTCCACTGGACTCTTAGATTTTCACAAAGACTCTCTCATCTGTGGGTTATTGTCTAAATCAGTGTTCTCCAGAGGCTCCTAGACCATGGCTAAGAGGGACTGGAGCTGGTTCGTGGACCACTTTAGGTCCACAACTGGCACCAAGGTCTGCATACCTATTACATAATTCATGGGTAAGCAAGAATTCTTTCAGGCTCCTTATGTATGGTACTAGATCTCACAGCTCCCTCAAAGGCACTTTTGTTCATGGGTGGATGTCAAATTTTGTTGTTGAGGGGGGATACTTGCAAGGGACATCTTGTCCAACCATCTTGCCTATGTCATACCTATGGTATTTGGTTTTGGCAGCCTGATTGAACTACGACAATACCCATTTGGATAGGTATTATTTAAGAAAAAAGGAAAATAACCAGTGTTGGTGAAGATGTGGGGAAATTAGAGCCCTTGTGCATTGCTGTTGAAAAGTAAAATTGTACAGCCACTGTGATAAACAGTTTTGTGTCTTCCAAAAAAGGTAAACATAGAATTATCATATGACCCATCAATTCCACGTCTAGGTATAAATCCAAAGAATTGAAAGCAGAGACTCAGACACATGTACACCCATGTTCCTAGCAGCATTGTTCACAATAGACAAAAGCCTGAACCAACAAAATGTCCATCAACAGATGAATGGATAAATAAAATGTGATATATATATATATAATGAAATATTATTCAGCGTTAAAATGGAAGGATGTTCTCATGTATGGTACAACATGGATGAACCTTGAAAACATTATGCTAAGTGAAACAAGCCAGACACAAAAAGACAATTATTTTATGATTCCACTCATAGGAGTTACATAGAATGGGCAAATTCATAGAGACATAAGGTAGAAGAGAGGTTATCAGAGGATGGGGGAAAAGAAGTGAGGACTTATTGTTTAATGGGTACAGAGTTTCAATAAGAGCTGATGAAAAAGTTCTGGAAATGGATAGTAGTGAAGGTTGTATAATATCGTGAATGTACTTAGTGCCACTGAATTATACACTAAAAATGGTTAAAATGGTATATATTGTATATACTTTTATCACAGTAAAAAAAAAGAAAAATTATAAAAAGGGAAAAGAAATTATTTTTTAAATTATGTTTCTTCTTTTCTCTTTAGCAATCGTTGATCTTTGGTCTTGATGCTATGTGGTACAAAAGCTAAAATATTTAAAATGCTGATTCTGGGAATTCCCTGGTGGTCCAGTGGTTAGGACTTCGTGCTTCCACTGCAGGGGCACGGGTTCGATCCCTGATCGTGGAACTAAGATCCCGCATGCTGCACGGTATGGTCAAAAAATAACAATAATAATAAAATGTTGATTCCTAAGTGAATCTATTTCATTGTTCCTTGGAATCTGTGGATATAGTTCCACTGTTGAGCTGAAAATGGAAAATGGAAGTATACTGTAAAAAAGCAAACAGGGCTTCCCTGGTGGCGCAGTGGTTGCGCATCCGCCTGCCGTTGCAGGGGAACCGGGTTCGCGCCCCGGTCTGGGAGGATCCCGCGTGGGCCGCAGCAGGGGGAGGCCCGCATACCACAAAAAAACAAACAAACAAACAAAAAAAAAAAAGCAAACAGATAACAATTCTGAAACTGCTGTAGATGTATACTGTGATTGAACAAATAAGTAAATGAATGATGAATAGTGAGAGTTAGGTTTCTCACTGTCGAAAAGGGGGTTTAAAAGCAAGCAAGGGTAGAAGCCTAGAGTGATCCATGTGCTATCGGATTGGAAT
This sequence comes from Physeter macrocephalus, assembly GCF_002837175.3. Classification (NCBI taxonomy): domain Eukaryota; kingdom Metazoa; phylum Chordata; class Mammalia; order Artiodactyla; family Physeteridae; genus Physeter; species Physeter macrocephalus. The sequence continues at coordinate 61,666,571 of NC_041234.1, forward strand.
TGGAAATCTTAGTATAAGCTCATGCTTTGCTTAATAAATACATATGGATGCATATAGACATATTTATAGATATGTATATATAACTGGGCTAGTATATACACATATATTTTCTTGCTCTGATAGCTGAGAGTGCCTAGAAGAAATGACACCCCAGTGAACACATTTAGTGTCCAGAAATTGATACCTAATATCATTCTTTGATAAAAAGAATCAGAGCTCTTTGAAAAAATGACTGATTCTTAAGCTAGAGTAGGGACTATACAAGATGAGCCTGGAGCATTTTTGTAATGCCATAAAATAAGGAAATGGTCAACACACACACACACACACACATACACACACACTGTCACAATGATGGGAGGTATATCAAGGGGACAATGGGGCCAACTTAAAGAGCTCCCAACCGCCAAAGCTGGAAAAATATGAAAAATAAAAGAAAGTAGTATTGGATTATAAGCCCAAACTGCAAAATAAATATCTATGACTCCTCACTGATATAAATAAATGATTGAATAAGTAAATAAGTGAAGAATAGAAAAATCTCTTTTGTATAAGAATTCTAAATGACCTGTATACTGCCTTCGAGGAGATGAAGCATAACTCTTCATTCCTTAAGGAGGTTGTGACTTGCTTCCAAAAAGTAGAGTATTAAAAAAGGGAGAGGTGAGAAAGTAACTTTACAGTGGAGAAATCTGGCAAACACTACCTTGGCCAGATTATCAAGGCTAACATCATCACTAATAAGTGATGGATAAGATTATACCTTTGATATGATATGGTAAGAATGGCACTTCACCTCTGTGATCATCCTTCCCAAAACCATAAACCCAGTCTAACCATGAGAAAAACATCAGACAAACACACCATGTTGTAAGGAGTCCCATACTAAAGCAAAGACCACATGTGCTTATTCAGTATCAGTTAAGGGATTGGCTGACAGTCAGCATTAACCATCAGACATGAGAGTAAACAAGACTTGCAATGATTCCAGTCTCCAGACTTCTAGTATTTCAGCTGTAGTTCTAGGAACTGTGGAGCAGAAACAAACCATCTCCTCTGTATGTTGTATGCACTGATACGTAGAATCCATGAGCGTAATAAGCTGCACAAACTAAGTTTGGGGATAATTTGCTATGTAGTCATAGAAACCGAAACAATCATAAAATGGCATTTTTTCTAACAGCCTTATTGAGATATAATATTGGGTTGGCCAAGAAGTTCGTTGGGTTTTTCCGTAAACTCGAACGAACTTTTTGGCCAGCCCAATATAGAGCATTAAAATTTGTCCCAATATTTTCTTCAAATTTTTAACAATTTTTACCTACAATACATTTAGGTCTATGATCCATTTAAAGTTAATTTTTTGTATGGTGTGAGGTAAAGGTAGAAGTTTAAAAAAATTTTTTTTGGATGTGGATATCCAGAATCATTTGCTGAAAAAATTATCTTTTCCTCATTTAATTGCCTTTCAAAGTTTGAAAAAAATCAATTGACCATGAAGTTAAGGGTTTATTTCTCGACTCTGTTTTGTTCCATTAATCTCTGAATTTATCTTTAGGCCAGTGGCACACTGTCTTCATCACAGTAGGTTTATAGTAAGTTGAAGTTGGGTAGCTTAAGCCCTCCAACTCTTCTTCTTTCCTAAATTGCTTGGCTATTCTGTGTCTTAGTACTTTGTGTTCCCATATAAATTTTTGGATCAGGCCATCAGTTTCTTTAAAAAAAAAGTCTGCTGGGATTTTTGTAGGAATTGTGTTGAATATATAGATCAATGTGAGGAATTTAAGTCTTTAAGTTTTCTTTGCAGTATTTTGTAGTTTTCAGTGTATATAAGTCATATACTTCTTTTGTTAGGTATTTCTATTTTATTCTTTTTGATGTTATAAGGAATAAAAATGTATTTTTAATTTCATTTTCAGAATGTTCATTGTTCATGTATAGAAACACAATTGAATTTCGTATCTTCTATCCTATGATCATTCTGTATATGCTTATTAGTTCTAATGTTTTTATAGACTACATATAAGATCATGCCATCTACAAATAGAGTTTTCATTTGTTTTCAAATTTAGATGCCTGTTACTTCATGTTCTGTCCTTATTGCTCTGGCTAGAACATCAACTAAATATTGACTAGAAGTGGTGAGAACTTACATCCTTGCCTTGTTCCTGATCTTAAGGGGGAAGCATTCAGTCTTTCATCATTAAGTATAATGCTAACCATAGGGTAAATTATTGTAGTTCCTCTGTATAGGAGGAGTCATTTATCTCTTGCTCTTTTCAAGATTTTCAGTTTTTGGCTCTCAAAAGTTTGACTATGATGTGGCTACATATGGATCCCTTTGCGTTTATTCTACTTGGGACTGAGCTTCATTGATCCCCCAATTAATGTTTTTCACCAAACTTTGATAGTATTTGAGTATTATGTCTTCAAATATTTTTTCTGCTCTTCTCTCTCTCCTCTTCTTAGATTCCTATTACATGTAAATTGGTATGCTTGAAGTTGTCCCACAGGTCACTAAGGTTCTGTTCATTTTTCTTCAATCTTTTTTTCCCTCTGTTTTTTAGACTGGATGACTCTTTTCTCTGCCATTTCAAATATAATGTTGAATATAGTAATTTTTTCATATCAATTATTCTAATTTCAACTGTACTTTATATTTGGTTCTTTCTAGAGTTTCTTTTTTATTTTTATTTTTAAAATTTATTTATTTATTCATTTATTTAATTTTTGGCTGCATTGGATCTTCACTGCTGCACACGGGTTTTCTCCAGCTGCTGAGAGCAGGGGTTACTCTTCATTGTGGTGCGCAGGCCTCTCACTGTGGCGGCCTCTCCACAACTAGGCATGCAGGCCTCAGCAGTCGTGGCACACGGGCTTCGGCAGTTGTGGCTCGTGGGCTCTACTACAGTGCAGGCTCAGCAGTTGTGGCGCATGGGTGCAGCCGCTCCATGGCATGTGGGATCCTCCCAGACCAGGGCTCGAACCCGCATCCCCTGAACTGGCAGGCATGATCCTTAACCACTGTGCCACCAGGGAAGTCTTAAAGTTTCTTTTTAAAATTGAGATTGATCTTAAAACAACAACAACAACAAAAACAAAAACCTTTTTAACAATTGGCCATTCACTAGGTTACAAGTTACTTTTTAATTTTATGTTATTATTTATTTATTTATTTATTTATTTATTGGCTATGCCGTGCAGCTTGTGGGATCTTAGTTCCCTGACAAGGGATCAAACCCATGTCCCTTGCAGTGGAAGCACGGAGTCCTAACCACTGGACCATCAGGAAATTCCCTGAGACTTGCTCTTTTTTGTATCATTGTCATTATATTTTCCCTTAATTCATAAACAGTGCTGCCTTTAATTCTTTGAACATATTTATCAGCTGCTTTGAAGTCCTTGTCTGCTAAATCCAACACCTGTGCCCACTCAGGCAGTTCCTACTGACTACTTTTTTCCTGAGTTTGGGTCACTCTTTCCTGTTTCATGTCTTGTCATTTTATTTTTGAAAATTGGACATATTATATAATATATGGTAGGAGCTCTGGATTCTTATTTTTCCCCTGAGGGTGTTGCTCATTTTGTTTGTTTCATTTATTTGTAGCCTTCCTGGGCTTAATCTGTGGAATCTGTCTCCCCCTACTTTCTACTTTCTGGTCTCTGATGGCTCTGCTTTTTTTCTTTTTCTTTTTTTTTTTTAATTCTGTTTTTCCTTTTGAGTTTGGCTTCCTAGGAGTCACCTCTCTGTTTTCATATTTTAATGGTCAGTTAACAATTGGTTAGAAGTTGTACTCAAACAACTTGAGTCAGTAAGGCATCCACCCACTGCTGATGGATTTGCGTGTGGTTTTAAGTGTGTGTACACATTCAGGCCATTTCCAATTACTCCCCAGCTATTAATTTTCACCAGGTCCTCTCAGGTCTCCCTCTGCATTCATTCAGCCTCTTGGACAGCCATGGATAGTTCCTCTATGCTTCTCTCATAACCAGAATTTCCCTATTAAATCTCAGCTTGTTGGCTAGTCTGCCACTGACTCCAACCAGGGCTTCCCTATGAGGTTAGCATTGTTCCTGGCTTTCCTTGCTCATTTTCTACTGAATTTGCTACTTTTACTGACAATGCCATTGGACACAGGTTGTTTTTTTTTTTCTTTCTTTCTTTCAAGTCCATGTTTTATTTTTTATAATTGATTAATACCTTTTGATTCAATAATTCTACTTAAAGATTGTATCTTGAGTTTACAAAAATGATCTTATACAGGAGTAGTTGTCACAACATATGCCAGTAAAAATAAATAATTGCTATCCCATTATCAACAGGGAATTATTTTAATCAATTACAGAGAACTATGCCTTTGCTAAAAATGAGGATGTAGATTTGTTGTCATGGAAAGTTGTCTGTGATATGTGAACTGCAAAAATTTATATATATAAACTGAAAAAATTTATAAAACAGTATGTTTAACACCCATTTTTGCTTTAAAATTTAAATGAAGTGGACATGTGTTTAACTAGTCATACACATATGCATAGAAAAATTTGTGGAAGTGTACAACAAAACACTTAACAATATTTTTCTCCTGATAGATGGTATTAGCATATTTAATTTTTTTATCATTCTATATTAATTGTTTATTTTTAATTGTTGTGAATATATAACATAAAATTTACCATCTTATCCATTTTTAAGTGTTCACTTCAGTAGTGTTATGTATCTTCGCATTGCTGTGCAACCAAATACAGAACTCTTTTCATCTTACAAAACTGAAACTACATCCATTAAACAACGACTACCTATTCCTCCTTCCCCCCCAGCCCCTGGCAACTACCATTCTATTTTCTGTTTCTATGAATGTGACTACTCTGCATACTTGGTATAAGTGGAATTGAACATAGGTTTTTCATTGTCTATTCCAAACCAAGTTAGCCCCTTCTACCAGTGAAGCCGTTGATTTTTCACTGCCAGCTCCACTGTGATAGCACAAGCTCACCTACTGATATGGAGGTAGGATGGGAGCAGTCCCCAAAAAGAATACCATAGACTCTCATTGTTCGTACCTGAAATTCAGTTTTTCATGAATAAATGTTTCTTGATTTTTTTACTTGCTTCTGTTCAAGTGCCAGAGCTCCGAAATGGTGATTGTTTTTTTTTTTAACAATATTGTTGAATTTTACAGTTGTTTTGTGGCGGAGGATTTTTGTTGTCTTCATCACTACCTCATAGCCAGAAGCCCCCATGTTTCTTTTTAAAAATAACATGTGGTTTTGAATTTTCATTAATTCTTATGGCTTCTACCTAATTAGTCTGGACTAGTATGAATTAGTCTGAACTAGTAAGATACAGTCATTCAGTGTATCAAATACTTGTTGGGCACCAACAATGGGTTTGACTAGGTTTACAGCCTTAATTACAAGTCCAAACACAATAACTTCTCCCAGTATTACAATTCAATGTGTCAATAAAATAGAGCCATGGTTCTGAACCTTTAGTGTGCATAAGAATCACCCAGGGCACCTGCTAAAATTATAGATTCCTGGCCAACAAGAATTTATTTGTAGATTCTGATTCAGCAGGTTTAGGGTAGAACCAAGGAAACTATTTTTAACAAGATTCCCAAATAATTCTGGTGAAATTGGTCCAAGGACTGTACTGGATAAATACTAATTAAAAATGAAGGCTCCTATCTGAAGAAAAATGGGCATGTATTCTGCCTATACTTTTACATCCAGGTAACTGAGATTGAAGTATTTTACTTTGGTTTTTGTTACACTCATATCATATCATATGTGCCCTTATCACATCATCAGTTTGAGCATATTGCTGGTAGTGTATTGTGTTATCTACAGTTTTGTCTGCTCAACATGACTTTCTCCTACCCATTCCTCCTTTTTCTTTTTTGTCGGGATGACTCCTCTGACTGACCACAGGAGTGGTTGGCCAAAATGTTCCCTTGGCCAAAATGTTTAATTCAGGAATGGGCAAGTGATCTTAGACAGTCACTGAGGGAAATTTCTAGAATTTTTGCTGGAACTTGAGTAAGAAATTCTATCTCTGCAATTAAGAGATATAAAGATAGGGGAAACCTATACTTGTTACTGCCATGGGAGAAGATTTTCCAAAAGATAGCACACACACAGAGGTAATCAAAGAGGGAAAGTGAGAACCACACTTTGAGTGTCTGGAACCAGATATGCCTGAAGCTCTGGACTTTCCATTTGTACAAAACAGTAGATTTCTCTCTTGTTTAGTTTGAGGGACTTCCCTGGTGGTACTCCCAATGCAGGGGGTCCTGGTCAGGGAACCAGATCCCGCATGCCACAACTAAAAGAGCCTGCATGGTGCAACAAAGACCGGGCACAGCCAAATAAATATTTTTTTTTAAAAAAAGAAAGCTACTTATAAAAAAATATAAAACTAGTTTGAGTTGAGTTATCCTTCACTTGAAACTGAAATTGTCAAAACAAACCTTGCCGTGGAGTAGCATTTCTTCACTTATGCCATCAGTCCCCTGCTTCTGGTCACACACGGACACATATACATAGCCATTCCCCCTTTGTCAGCAGTTCTGGGAATAGTTTCCATATTAAAAAGACATACCGATATTTTGTTTCTCAGATCTTAATACAGATTTATCAAGATATAATTTTAATTAAAGATAAACACTACCAAGTAATGTCCATAGATGATATATGAAAGATTTTAATTCCCCAGTTTAGCTCAAACTCTACTCTTTTTTTTAACATCTTTATTGGAGTATAATTGCTTTACAATGGTGTGTGGCTGCTTCCCACTAGCTATCAATTTTACAATTGGTAGTGTATATATGTCCATGCCACTCTCTCATTTCGTTCCAGCTTACCCTTCCCACTCCCTATGTCCTCAAGTACATTCTCTACATCTGCATCTTTATTCCTGTCCTACCCCTAGGTTCTTCAGAACCATTTTTTTTAGATTCCATATATATGTGTTAGCATACGGTATTTTGTTTTTCTCTGACTTACTTCATCTAGGACAGACCCTAGGTCCATCCACCTCACTACAAATAACTCAATTTCGTTTCTTTTTATGGCTGAGTAATATTCCATTGTATATGTGTGCCACATCTTCTTTATCCATTCATCTGTCGATGGACACCTGGATTGCTTCCATGTCCTGGCTATTGTAAATAGTGGTGCAATGAACCAGGTTATATGCCCAATAGTGGGATTGCTGGGTCGTATGGTAGTTCTATTTTTAGTTTTTTAAGGAACCTCCATACTGTTCTCCATAGTGGCTGTATCAATTTACATTCCCATGAACAGTGTAGGAAGGGTCTCTTTTCTCCACATCCTCTCCAGCATTTACTGTTTTTAAATTTTTTAATGATGGCCATTCTGACTGGTGTGAGGTGATACCTCATTGTAGTTTTGATTTGCATTTATCAAATAATTAGTGATTTTGAGCATCTTTTCATGTGGTTTTTGACCATCCATATCTCTTCTTTGGAGAAATGTCTATGTCTTCTGCCCATTTTTGGATTGGGTTGTTTGTTTTTTTTGATAGTGAGCTGCATGAGCTGCTTGTATATTTTGGAGATTAATCCTTTGTCAGTTGCTTCATTTGCAACTATTTTCTCCCATTCTGAAGGCTGTCTTTTTGTCTTTTTTTATGGTTTCCTTTGCTGTGCAAAAGCTTTAAGTTTCATTAGGTCCCATTTGCTTATTTTTGTTTTTATTTCCATTTCTCTAGGAGGTGGGTGTTAGGGAGTGTTCTAAAATTTCATTCTTTTACATGTAGCTGTCCAGTTTCCCCAGCACTACTTATTGAAGAGGCTGTCTTTTCTCCATTGTATATTCTTGCCTCCTTTATCAAAAATAAGGTGACCATATGTGTGTGGGTTTATCTCTGGGCTTTCTATCCTGTTCCATTGATCTATATTTCTGTTTCTGTGCCAGTACCATACTGTCTTGATGACTGTAGCTTTGTAGTATAGTCTGATATCCAGGAGCCTGATTCCTCCAGCTCCGTTTTTCTTTCTCAAGATTGCTTTGGCTATTCGGGGTCTTTTGTGTTTCCACACAAGTTGTGAAATATTTTCTTCTACAGTGCTATTGGTAATTTCATAGGGATTGCATTGAATGTGTAGATTGCTTTGGGTAGTATAGTCATTTTGAAAATATTGATTCTTTCAGTCCATGAACATGTTATATCTTTCCATCTGTTTGTGCCATCTTTGATTTCTTTCATCAGTATCTTACAATTTTCTGAGTAGAGGTCTTTTGCCTCCGTAGGTAGGTTTATTCCTAGGTATTTTAGTCTTTTGATGTTATGGTAAATGGGATTCTTTCCTTGATTTCTCTTTCTGATCTTTCATTGTTAGTGTATAGGAATTCAAGAGATATCTGTGCATTAATTTTGTATCCTGCAACTTTACCAAATTCATTGATTAGCTCTACTAGTTTGCTGGTGGCATCTTTAGGATTCTCTATGTATAGTATGATGTCATCAGCAGTTATACATTTATATATCCACGTGCCTTCCTCCATTTCCCTTAGTTCTCCCTCCCTTCTTATAGATCCAGAGGTCTGTAAATAAGGACATTTATGTCTGTGAGCTTAAATCTTTTGCATGTTCCTAATAATAGAAAAATATATGAGACTCAATGGCATTCATTCTCATAATAATGTCAGTTCATTTCAAAGTGAATACTTTTTTTAAAACCTAAAATATGTATTTCACAGTCATAACTATTGTAGTATAAGAATAACATAACTTTATCCATCACTTGGTCAAAAACAGGAAAGCTTAAACATTTATCAATCAAGAATATAATGACATTAGCATTTGGGCCTAATTAAAGAATAAAGCAGTTTTCCCTCTGCTAGCAAATCATGTATAGAAATAAAACATATTCAATAAAATGTCATTTTGTATTACATTTTAATTACCTCTGGTTTTATTAAACCCCAAACAAAACAAAGTTTCTGTGGGTCAATGAAAATAGCTTAAAAAATAAGGAAAGCATTAGTGATGGAAGTGGTACTTGTTCTGGGAAACATCTGCTGTTCTATCACTTATCATTACAGCTATATTTGATTTTCCACACAGAAAATTGTTTGCACCTGTCCTCAGTATTTTTTTCCAACACATATTTACAGTGTATCATTAACACTCACTGTTTCCTCTGCTAAACAACACTTCACACTCTTGAATCAGTTCTGCCATTCATGTCAGAAGAAGGTGATTTGGCCATTTATCACTGTTCAGGCAGCATTTAGGTACCTGGACTCAGGTATTCTCTTCAGAAAGCATTAGAAATTATTGTTTGCACTGAGTGTTGTCATCCATGCTGTATAATTAAATCAGGCAGAAGAAATAGTTAGAGTTGCATAGTGAGATTATACATTTTCAAGGATACATAGGTACCACTGGTTGCATTCTATTACCATATTATATCAGATTAAAGTTTAGAGCCTTTGGAAAATATGATCTTCATATGCTTGACACCACCAATTAAGCTTAATTAGTGTCACTTAGCTCGCATTTAATTTTTTTGCTCACTTCCCAGTATCTTTTAAAGAATTGAACAGTGCCATATCTCTTGCATTAGGTAAAGAGGGATGTGATCTGTCTCTCAATTCCTAGATATAATCCAACCTCCTTAGCAAGCAACCTGGGCCTGATTGATCCGGTTTTACTGTTAGGGCCCAGTTTTCATGGGCAATATGGCCCACTTAAGATGGGACTTATTTAATTTTGTTGAAATATTAGACTGGGAATTCATTTATTTGATGGTGTAGTATACTCTGCACTACACTATGCTAGTGAAAACTGTACCCATAAACCTCTTTCTTAGCAGCCTACATTATTAGACTGGAAGATTCTAAATATGAAATATGTTACTTTCTCTTAATGGAGGTCAAATAAGAAAACTCTTCCACAGTGAGGTAATAGATAGCTATCATGGCATTTCTAATCTAAAGTTGATGAGTAAAAAATTCTACAGAAACTGAGCTACTAAAATTGTCGAGTATGTTGCATTTAAATAAGTGAAAGAGATTTGCATCAAAATCAAGCATTTGACTACAGCTCTCTCTTTTTAGTTTAATCCCATGAACTACCACGAAATGAAAGGAACAATACCAGGGTGGTAGAGGAAAGGGGGCAGGAAGTGTGGATACTCTGCATTTAGATTTATCTGTTGCTTTTATAAAATTCAAATTATCCCCCCCAATCCAAAGTACCAGATCCACACATGTTTTAATTGTCCTGGCTTTGGAACCAGATAGCCTGAGTTCAAACTGTGGCTTTGTCACGTAGTTGTATTGATATTGGGCAAGTTATTTAATCTGTCTAGGTCTCAGTTTCCTCCTCTATAAAAATGAGGATAATAATAGTGTCTACTTCATTGATTTGAATTAATGTATATGAAGCATCTAAAAAATGTCTGTTACAGTGTATGTGCTATGTGTTAAGTAATAGCTAATTATTAGTCTTATTATTATAAAATCTAATTAATAAAAGTTAAACTTGGCTTTAAAAACACACATTTTTCATTCTAAAGAGAAGATTGCTTTGGTTGTTGTGTTTTTCCTATTGACCTCATTTATTTAATTGTTAGACATTTTCTCTGACCTTTCTCTTGCTATCACATTGAGATTGTCCAGAAATCAAAACCTCCATTTCAGCAGGCATATCATAGCTGTCTCTCAGCATGTTCAAATGGAATGAGAACAGCATTTGTGACATACTGCCCTCAGCTCACTGACCCAATTCAACTTGGGTCCATGCTGAAAGCTTCAATTGGAATTTGGAAGTACTTTCGCTGATGATAAATTTTAAGAGCTATCTTCTCCTGAAAGCCTACCAATCTAAACTATATGGAAGCTTCAGGAAGCAGAATAAGTAGACATTTCTTTGCTGGCAAAATGAGTGGGAGTTTGAATGCTGTATTTTTACAAATTACAAGTGTATACACAGTAATTTTTTTTTTTTTTGCCACCATACGAATGCTGAGATGGTTCCTTATCTAAAAAGGAGATATTTTTAGCTCTAAAATTCTATGATTTCCTGATCAAAAATTGTTATATTAGGTGTTTCTATAACCAACCCCTATATAGCCTAAACTTTATTTCTACTCCTATTATTTTAATTTAGCAAAATTTTCTTTATTTTGTTATAAGCACTTACTCAATTTTGAACTTAATTCCCAATGTACAATTTTTTTTAATTAATACTAAGTGTGTTTTGTACTTTAGAGAAAACAATGGTGAATTTTGACCTGCTTCAGGTAAAGAAAGAAGACAAAACTGAGAAACTCTCAAGGCTTTTTCTAGTAGTAGCCATCTATTGCCCGTAAAGTAGCATCTTTTACTCTGTCATTTATTGCGATACTAATTTGGGTTTGTTCTCTCAGTTTGTAGACATTTTCTTTTCCTCATTCCAAGAAAGGACATATACTCTGATTTTGAGCAGCTTGTTTCAGAGAGTGATAATTCTTTTTTAAACATCTTTATTGGAGTATAATTGCTTTACAATGTTGTGTTAGTTTCTGCTGTATAACAAAGTGAATCAGCTATACATATACATATATCCCCACATCCCCTCCCTCTTGTGCCTCCCTCCCACCCTCCCTATCCCACCTCTCTAGGTGGCTACAAAGCACTGAGCTGATTTCCCTGTGCTATGCAGCTGTTTCCCACTAGCTACATTTGGTAGTGTATATATGTCAATGGAGAGTGGTAATTTTTAAATGATTTTGTGTTGCCACAGAAAAATTTTTGTAGGGTGCAAGATTTGGAGAAAACCTAGAACTGAAGTTTTGTTGAGAAGAACAGACATATTATTCTAAAACACACAAAACTAAAGTCTTAAGAAAATATCATTCAGAAACACTGAGATGACAAAGAGTCTCTGTTCTCAACGAGTTCACCTATTAGGCAGACAGTTCTGTCTGCAATGACAATGCTAACCAATGTCATAGAAGTATAGAGAATATACTTTAACGTGGACTGAGGATGACAGGGAAGACTTTGAGGAGAGGTAATATCTAAGAAACATCTTAACGTAGGAGATATCCAGGCAAATAAAGACATTCAAGAAAGTAAGAGTGGCATGTGCAAATGCACAGGCAAAAGAGAGCATGGCACCTTCAATGAACTGCAAATAATTTCGATTGATTAGAGCACAGACTGCAGAAGGGTAGGGGTAGAGATTAGAAAGACATTAAAATATTTCAAGCAGAGGAATGATGTGATTATATTTGCATTTTGGAAAGGTTGTCCAAGGAGCACTGTGTTAAAAGGATTGTAGGGAACCAAAAGTGGAGGCAATCAGACCAGTTCATTTAGAATAGTGCAGGGGGTCCAGGTGAGAGGTGATGATGTTTTGAACAAGAGCAGTGACAGTGGGATCTAAAAGAAGAGACATATTAAAGAGAAATTTAAGAAATAGAATCACAAGAATTTGGTGACAAGAATCGGTAGGGGTATTAAAAAGACAGTAAGTAATATTAGTAAAACATTATGGTTATCATCATTAATTTAATTAGCCAATACTTATTGAAAACTTATGTTGTGCCAGCAGCTATACTAGATATTGGCAACAGGTGTGGACTTTCAATGACCCCAGAGGTGTGAGCATCTATGCTAATATGAAAAACATAAGGATGGTTTAACATTTAAAAACACAAACTATTAATGTTGTTTACAACATCAACAGATTATAGGAGTGGAAAACATGATCAGATCAGTGCCTATCCCAGAATAGACTATCAATAAATAGATGCTAAAAAGGCTTTTGTCAAAATTCTATACCCATTCATAATAAAAGCTCTTAGAAAACTAGGAATAGAAGTCAAATTCCTTAACCTAATAAAGAGTGCCTACAAGAACAATAAACATTAATCCTAATGGTGAAACATTTTAAACATTCCTTTTTTACAGCTAGGAAAAATAGAAATATGTATGCTGTTACCACTTCTGTTCAGCATTATATTGGAGGTGTCAGGCAGTGCAGTAAGACAAGAAAAAGAAATAAAAGTTCTAAGGTTCAAAAGGAAGATAGTACTGTCATTAGTTACAGATTATTTAATTATCTACATAGAAAACAAAAAAGAATCTATGGATAAAGTATTAATAAGAGAGTTTAGCAAGGCTGTTAGATACATTATCAACATATAAAATTAATTTTGTTCCTATACATCAGCAGCAAGTTATTATTAAAAAAAAATTTAAACACTATAAGATATCCTAACAAACAAAAGTCCAAGACCAGGTGGCTTCACAGGTGAATTTTACCAAACATTTAAAGAAGAATTAATACCCATCCTTCTCAAAATATTCCAAAAAATTGAATAGGAAGGAAAAATTCTGAACTCATTTCAGAGGCTGGCATCACTTTGATACCAAAACCAGACAAAGATAACACAAGAGCAGAATATTACAGGCCAATATCACTGATGAACATAGATGCAAAAATCCTCAACAAAATATTAGCAAACCAAATCCAACAGTACATTAAAAAGATCATATACGATGATCAAGTGGGATTTATCCCAGGGATGCAGATATGGTCAATATCTGCAAATCAATCAATGTGATACACCACATTAACAAATTGAAGAATAAAAATCATATGATCATCTCAATAGATGCAGAAAAAGCTTTGACAAAATTCAACATCCATTTATGATAAAAACTCTCAACAAAGTGGGTATAGAGGGAACATACCTCAATGTAATAAAGGCCATATGTGACAATCCCATGGTTAACATCATACTCAATGGTGAAAAACTGAAAACATTTTTTCTAAGATCAGGAAAAAGACAAGGATGCCCACTCTTGCTACTCTTATTCAACATAATATTGGAAGTACTAGCCACAGGAATTAGGTAAGAAAAAGAAATTTTAAAAATCCATATCGGAAAGGAAGAAATAAAACTAGTCACTTATTGCAGATGACATGGTACTACACACAAAAAATTCTAAAGATGCCACCAAAAAGCTATTAGTACTAATAAATGAATTCAGTAAAGTCACAGAATACAAAATTAATATACAGAAATTTGTTGCATTTCTATACAGTATCAATGAACTATCAGGAAGAGAAATTAAGAAAACAATGCTATTTACAATTGTTTCAAAAAGAATAAAATACCTAGGAATACATCTAACCAAGGAGGTAAAAGCCCTGTACTTGGAAAACTATAATTCAATAATGAAAGAAATTGAAGACTACATCAACAAATAAAAAGATACATTGTGTTCATGGATTGACAGAATTAATATTGTTAAAATGACCATACTACCCAAGGAAATCTACAGATTCAATGCATCACCTATCAAAATACCAAGGGAGTTTTTCACAGGGCAAGAGCAAATAATTAAAAAATTTGTGCCAAACACAAAAGACCCCAAATAGCCAAAGAAATCTTGAGAAAAAAGAACAAAACTGGAACTATCACCCTCACAGACTTCAGACTACACTACAAAGCTACAGCAACCAAAACAGTATGGTACTGGCACAGAAACAGACAGACACCTAGATCAATGGAATCAAATAGAGATTCCATAAATAAACCCACTCTTATATGGTAAATTAATCTTCAACAAAGGAGGTAAGAATATACAATGGGGAAAAGACAGCCTCTTCAATAAATGATGTTGGGAAAACTGGATAGCTACATGCAAAACAATCAAACTGGACTACTTTCTTACACCATATAAGAAATAAACTAAAAATGGATTAAGACATATATGAGACCTGAAACCATAAAACTTCTAGAAGAAAACATAGGCAGTACACTCTTTGACATCAGTCTTAGAAATATTTTTTTTGGGATATGCCTCCTCAGGCAATGGAAACAAAAGCAAAAATAAACAAATGGGATTACATCAAATGAAAAAGGTTTGCACAGCGAAGGAAACTGTCAACAACATAAAAAGGCAGATTACTGAATGGGAGAAGATATTTGAAAATGATATATCCAATAAAGGGTTAATATCCAAAATACACAAGGAACTCATACAACTCAACATCAAAAAAACAAATAACCCAATTAAAAAATGGTCAGAGTATCTGAATAGACATTTTTTCAAAGAAGACATACAGATGGCCGACAGACACATGAAAAAATGCTCATCACTATTCAACAGGGACATGCAAATTGAAACCACAATGAGATATCACCTCACACCTGTCAGAATGGCTATTATCAAAAAGACCATAAAAAACAATTCTTGGTGAAGATGTGGGGAAAACGGAACCCTTGTGCACTGTTGGTGGGAATGTAAATTGGTGCAGCCACTATGGAAAACGGTATGGAAGTTCCTCAATAACTAAAAATAGAACTACCATATCATCCAGCAACTGCACCCCTGGGTATATATCTGGAAAAAACTAAAACACTAATTTGAAAAGATACATGTACCCCAATATTCATAGCAGCACTATTTACAATAGCCAAGACATGGAAGCAATCCAAGTGCCCATCAACAGATGTTTGGATTAAGAAGATGTGGTATATATACACATGGAATATTACTCAGCCATAAAAAAGAATGAAATAATGCCATTTGCAGTAACATGGATGAACCTAGAGAATATTATGCTTATTTAAATAAGTCAGATGGAGAAAGACAAATACTGTATGATATCACTTATATGTGGAATCTAAAAAGTAATCCAAATGAATGTATATGCAAATCAGAAACAGACTCACAGATATAGAAAACAAACTTGTGGTTAACAAAGAGGAAAGGGAAGAGGAGAGGGACAAATTGGGATATTGGATTAACAGATACAAACAACTATATATAAAATAAATAGGCAACAAGGATATACTGTATAGCACAGAGAATTAGAGCCATTATCTTGAAATAAGCTATAATGGAGTATGTGCAAAAAATACTGAATCACTATGCTGTACACCTGAAACTAACATAATATTGTAAATCAAATATACTTTAAGAAAAAAAGCAAAAAAAGACCATAAATAACAATTGTTGGCGAGGATGTGGAGAAAAGGGAACCCTCATGCACTTTTGGTGGGAATATAAATTAGTGCAGCCACTATAGAAAAAAGTATGGTGGTTCCTCAAAAAATTAAATATAGAACTACCATATGATCCAGCAATTCCACTTCTGGGTATTTATCTGAAGAGAATGCAAACACTAATTTGAAAAGATATATGCAACCCTATGTTCACTGCAGCATTATTTACAATAGCCAAGATACGGAATCAACTTAAGTGTCCATGGATATGTGAATAGATAAAGGTGTGGTGTATAAATATATATAATGGAATATCATTGAGCTATAAAAAAAGAATAAAATATTGCCATTTGCAACAACATGGATAGACCTACAGGGTATTATGCTAAGTGAAATAATTCAGACAAAGAAAGACAAATACCATATGATTTCACTTATATATGGAATCTAATAAACAAAACAAATAAACAAACAAAACAAAAATAGTCATAGATACAGTGAACAAACAGATGGTTGCCAGAGGGAAGTGGGGGTGAGGGGAGGAGAGAAATAAGTGAGGGAGATTAAGAGGAACAAACCTCCAGTTACAAAATAAATGAGTCACGGGTATGAAATGTACAGTATGGAGAATATGATCAATAATAATGTAATATCTTTGGTAACTAGAGGTATTGTGGTGATCATTTTGGAATATATAGAAATAATGAATCACTATGTTGTGCACCAGGAACTAACATAGTGTTATAGGTCAATAATACTTCTAAAACAAACAAACAAACAAACTCATAGAAAAAGAGATCAGATTTGTGGTTACCAGAGGAAGAGGGGTGGGGGAGGGGGAATTGGATGCAGGTAGTGAAAAGGTAAAAACTTCCAGTTATAAGATAAATAAGTACTAAGGATGTAATGCACAACATCATAAATATAATTAACAGTGCTGTATATTATATATGAAAGTTGTTAAGAGAGTAAATCCCAAGAGTTCTCATCACAAGGAAAAATATTTTTTTCTTTTATTTTGTATCTATATGAGATGATGGATGTTCACTAAATTTACTGTGGTTATCATTTCATTATGTATATGTCAAATCATTATGCTGTATACAAACTTATACACTCTGATATAAATTGCAGCAGTATCTTTTTGGATCCACCTCCTAGAGTAATGAAAACAGAAACAAAAATAAATAAATGGGACCTAATTAAATTAAAAGCTTTTGCATAGCAAGGGAAACCATAACCAAAACGAAAAGACAACCCACAGAAAGGGAGAAAATATTTGAAAACGAAGCAACAGACAAGGGATTAATCTCCAAAATATACAAACAGCTCATGCAGCTGAATAACAAAAAAACAAACAACCCAATCAAAAATGGGCAGGAAGTCTGAATAGACATTTCTCCACAGAAGACATACAGACGGCCAAAAAGCACATGAAAAGATGGCAACGTCACTAATTATCAGAGAAATGCAAATCAAAACTGCAATGAGGTATCACCTCACACTGGTCAGAATGGCCATCATCAAAAAAGTCTAAAAACAATAAATAATGCTGGAGAGGGTGTGGAGAAAAGTGACCCCTCCTACACTGTTGGTGGGAATGGAAGTTGGTATAATCACTGTGGAGGTTCCTTAAAAAACTAAACATGGAATTACCATATGATCTAGCAATCCCACTCTTGGGCATATATCCAGAGAAAACCATAATCTGAAAGGATACATGCACCCCAGTGTTCACTGCAGCACTATTTACAATAGCCAAGAAATGGAAGCAATCTAAATGTCCAACAACTGAGGAATGGATAAGGAAGATATGGTAATATATACAATGGAATATTATGCAGCCATAAAAAGAATGAAATAATGCCATTTGCAGCAACATGGATGGACCTAGAGATTATCATACTAAGTGAAGTAGGTTAGACAGAGAAAGACAAATATCATATTATATCACTCATATGTGGAATCTAATTTTAAAAAGTGATACAAATGAACTTATTTACAAAACAGAAACAGACTTACAGATATTGAAAACAAACTTATGGTTACCAAAGGGGAAACCTGGGGGAGAGGGATAAATCAGGAACTTGGGATGAACATACACACACTACGGTATATAAGATAGATAACAACAAGGACATACTGTATAGCACAGGGAACTCTACTCAATATTCTGTGACAACCTATATGAGAAAAGAATCTAAAAAAGAATAACTATATGTATATGTATAACTGAATCCCTTTCCTGTACACCTGAAACTAACACAACATTGTAAATCAACTATACTCCAATAAAATTAAAAATTAAAAAAGATTACTGTTAATTAAAGAAAACCAGATATCTCAAGTTAAAGAATTTAGTGCTTTTCTATATATGGGAAGAGATACAAAAATCACAGCTCACTGAAATCATTCCTTTGATATGAACCTCAGCTATCTGGGGCCAGTATCCTGTGCTTTCTCATCCCAAGTCTCCTCAGGGTGCACTGTCGGGAGTGGATGCAGCAGTTGACTGCTTGATGCCGGGCATCCTGTTTCTATCCTGAGTTCCCTCAGAGCTCACTCTTGGGGCAGCTGTAATGTGATGGCTTTATGGCTGCAACATCCTTTGTTTACTGATATGGCAGGCAACGTTTTTTTTTCACTGATACAGCTAAGGTGTTCCTGCTGTTATACGTGCATACTACTGATGACCCAGAGAGTGAAGGAGACAAAGGAAGGGATGTGGTGGGGCCAGCAGAAGCCACCCCAATACCCTCTCAGGAGAGGCTACTTAGGATCCTATGGCCTGAGCCATAGCCTTAAGATCCCACTCCCAGGTCCACTTAGCTCCCTCAATTCTAAGTATATATTGAACACATGATATTTCACATTTCCAGGGGATAGTATTCCCTTTTCCATTTGTGAGGTAGGCTTATACAGGCAGACTTCCCAGGTTTTACTGAAGAAGATCAACATTTGCTTATTTATAATGCCTGAACCACATTGTAAATTCCATGGTTTTACAACTTACTCTTAGACATCTTGGGGAGAAAACTATCCACCATAAAATCTTTTGCTCAAGAAGATTGTGGCCAAGTAGTATTAATGAAAAATATCAATCAAGTGTAAGCGTTTTTTTTTTTTACATTTTAATTGGAGTATAATTGCTTTACAATGGTGTGTTAGTTTCTGCTTTATAACAAAGTGAATCAGTTATACATATACATATATCCTCATATCTCTTCCCACTTGCGTCTCCCTCCCTCTCACCCTCCCTATCCCATCCTTCTAGCTGGTCACAAAGCACCGAGCTGATCTCCCTGTCCTAAGGGGTATTTTTGAATGGCAATTTCACATGGACTTATTGTGGGCAATCTGATAGATGGGTTCTACTATTAGGAAGGAACTGTAGTCCCCAAATAATCTTCACTTTAAGTCAACACACTTTATGCCACACTTGTATTCCTGCAAAGTTGTCCTCAAACCAGACTTCTGTCAATCCATATCTTCTCCTTTACTTCCACAATCATTTTAGAATTGCTTTATTTTCAATTCAATCTTCATTTGGCAGTGGTTCTACCCTACCTCTCTCTGCCTAGAAGTTAATAGCTTATGCAGCGCTGATATATACCATCAGGGAACTCCTAGGAACTACTTAAAAGCAGCCTGAATTCTTTGGTAAAGCAAAAAACTACTTTGTAATGGGCACAGTCACCCTCCAAAATGTTGTGCTTTATAAATCTAGATCTTCTTATAGAGTGTTCTCTTAAAACAGGATGTGTCTGAATATGGATTGGCATCTCAAATCTAGCAGTCAAAAATTATTTTCAGAAGATCTGAAGGATAAAATGATGTTCAAGATTCAGCTTATCTGTCCTTACAATTATCAAATCCAGATTTAGAAAAGGAATGACATTTTCCTGTAGGCAATTTTTTCCAGTCATAATAAAGATCAATAGAGAGCAGTTTTAAGTTCTGCACAAATCTTTTTGTTGCTATTGCTCAACCAAAGGAAACCACTTTCTGGTACATTGCTCATTTCTGACTTAAAAATTGTAAGCTCCTTAGGGTATAGAACTTAGCTTATATCTAATGCTTTGTAAACTTACCTATCTGTAAAACTTAAATGTTTACATATTATGCAAATAGCTTCCATACCAAACAAAGGTGAATTTCTTCAAAACTTTACACCATATTTGACCTTAAGAGTCTTATTCCAGGGTAGTATTTTGAAAATATATTTCTAAGACAAATCCAAATCAAAAAGGACAATTTCACATCACGTGTGCCAAAGGCACTAAGTTTAGGTACCCTACCTATAGTTGACTTCCATTGTAACAACAGTTGCTTTTTACAGCACATACTTGTTAGATGGGTATTGTCTCTCCTACGGTTTTTCTCAGAATAAATTGATAGTGGTTAGAAGTCACCAAGATAATTCTCTGCCAAAGTTCTTCTCAAGTGTAGATAATATTTGCTTTTTTCCTTGATTTACTCCCCCTTCTGTGTGGAACTTTGGACCTGAAAATTTTATGACATTTCCTAATCAGTAAAAGTCCAAATTTTCACAGTACACAAATGCATTCACAAACCTACATACATATTTACACAGATAGAGGTGGCTTAGAATGTTCTAATAATGAAATTTCCCAGATGTGTTTATTTAAAATAAAAATTTAAAATTTTTTGTTTGCAAGTATCAGAATTCAACATGCATTTCTTTTTTTATTTAAATAAATTTATGTATTTTATTTATTTATTTTTGGCTGTGTTGGGTCTTCGTTGTTGCACGGGAGCTTTCTCTAGTTGCCATGAGCGGGGGCTACTCTTCATTGTGGTGCGCGGGCTTCTCATTGCAGTGGCTTCTCTTATTGCGGAGCACGGGCTCTAGGTGCGTGGGCTTCAGTAGTTGTGGCACGCAGGCTCAGTAGTTGTGGTGCACGGGCTTAGTTGCTCTGCCGCATGTGGGATCTTCCCGCACCACGCATCGAACCCATGTCTCCTGCATTGGCAGGTGGATTCTTAACCATTGTGCCACCAGGGAAGCCCTAACATGCATTTCTTGAACATCTAAAGAAATCTGATTATGAGACAGGAATGTCTCAAACAAACCAAGGGCAGGAGTGATACTGGGCCTCAGGAAGGACTTGATTGTGGAATTAGAAAGCTCTCAGAAACCAACTTTAGGTTCATCTGGCAGTTCTGTGTCTCATCACTGCTTCTTTCTTTGCAAACTGTCTTTGCTTTCCTAGCCACATGGTAGAAAATATGGCTGTCCATAGCTAAAGAGATTTTGTGTTATGGGTCAGCCACTCAGAAAGTCAAACACTTTATGAGTCCCAATTCTGAAGAGGGTCAGGAGCATGTCCCCACCCTAGATAGAAACCACCGTGGCCAGAGGAGCAGGGTTATGTAGGAGACACATGGCCATGAGACAGGTGTTGTTAGGTGTTAGAGATGCAAGGATGAATAGCAGGGCACCTGCTCTCAAGTTTCTCACTATCTAGGAGACAGAAACAAAATCAGAAAACTTAGATTTCTATGAGATAAGGGCTTTATGAACAGTTTTTGGTGGGGGCAGTACAGAGGGAAAAGTAACTTTGCCACGTGGAGTTGCCAAAGTGTTAGCAGTTGAAGTAACATTAGAACTGGGTTTAAAAGGCAGAAAAGAAGGGTCAGGGGAAAAGGGGTTTGGTGATAGCAGAGAGAGGCCAGGAAATTCCAGAAAAAGAAATGGCATATGCAAATGGCCAAAGAGTTTGAAGATACTGAGAAGTTCATCGTATCTGAAGAATATAGTGTGAGGTGGGGAGGGAGGTAGAATGATAGATGAAGCCAAAGAGGAACATGTTGGTTTTTGGAGGGTCTCGTTTCATATGCTATGCTGAAGAGTTCAGACTGTATTTAATATGGAAAAGATTTTAAGGAGAGAAATGACAAGGTCAGGGCCTTTATTTGTATTTATTTTTTAGGTGAAACTCTACCACCAGTAGGGCAGGCAGATACAGCTCACTAAGATGAAAGAATATAATCTTACTAGTAGTAGATCACAAACATGTTTCAGTGCATACTGAATTAGGAGGAACAATCCAAACCTTTCTAACTGTGCGAACTTGGAAAAGTTATTTTACCTCTGTGCTTTAGTTTCCTCATCAAGTTCCTCATCTGTAAAATGGAGAATGATAATAGTACCCACAGGTTGTCTTCAGGTTAAAAGTGTTAATAGAATACTGCCTAGTACATAGTAGGCACTATACGTGTTACCTGTCATTTCCTTTTCTACTCTCTCTCTCTGCCTTGACCTCAGGGTCCCAAGCTACACCTTGCCACATTTGGTGCAGGCTGGGAATAAATGCCCACTCAAGGGCTTCACTGTTGCTAACTTTGGCGTGTAATTATGCTAAGTGGGTCCCTTCTCATGATATGTAAGCATGAGAAGGAATCCATGCACTGGTTTCTGCCTCAATAGGTAATTGGAATAGAATGAGGAGCCTAGTGTCAGGAAAACTCATTATAGTAATTAATCTGAAAGAGAATGAGAACAGAGGATTGTGGGAATAGAGAGGAGGCTGTGATCAATAAGATATTCTGAGATAAAATCAATAAGATATTGTGCTCAACTGAATGAGGGAGCTGAGGAAGTGAGGACTGTAATTTAACATGTATGTAAGCAAAGTGAATAGATCTTTTAATTCTACTGTGTCAACTACTTCGGTTTAAAAAATCTGTCCACATTTCAATTAACTTATTTGTTCCATCAGTAGCTCTATTTAGATAAAAACAACTGGCATGATCTCCACTCACTAGTAGACTTTTTATTTATTTAAAATATTTTTTTAAGGACATGTGGCCTTTTATTTTTTAATTTATTTTTATTTTTGGCTGCATTGGGTCCTCATTGCTGCGCACGGGCTTTCTCTAGTTGCGGTGAGCAGGGGCTACTCTTTATTGCGGTGCGTGGGCTTCATTGTGGTGGCTTCTCTTGTGGAGCACAGGCTCTAGGTGCACGGGCTTCAGTAGTTGCAGTACGTGGGCTCAGTAGTTGCAGTGTGCAGGCTCTAGGGCACACGGGCTTCAGTAGTTGTGGCATGCGGGCTTGGTATTTGTGGCTCGCAGGCTCTAGAGTACAGGCTCAGTAGTTGTGTTCCATGAGTAGCCTTTTTAAAAAATTGAAGTATAGTTGATTAACAATAGTATACCAGTTTCAGGTGTACTACATAGTGAATCAATATTTTTATAGATTATACTCTAAAGTCATTACAAAATAATGGCTATATTTCCCTGTGCCACACAATATATCCTTGTGGCTTATCTATTTTAGATTGATACATAGTAGTTTGTATCTCCTATATCCCTATCTTGCCCCTCCCACCATCCCTTTCCCCACTGGTGACCACTAGTTTGTCTTCTATATCTGTGAGCCTGTTTCTCTTTCATTATATCGTTCATTTCTTCCTCTGGCTTATTTCACTACGCATAATACCCTCTAGGTCCATCCATGTTGTTGCAAGTGGCAGAATTTCATTTTTTTTTAATGGCTGAGTAATATTTCATTGTGTATACATGTACCACATCTTCTTTGTCCTTTCATCTGTTGATGGACACTTAGGTTGCTTCCATGTCTTGGCTATTGTAAATAATGCTGCTATGAATACTGGGATGCATGCATCGTTTTGAATTAGTGTTTTCATTTTCTTTGGATATATACCCAGCAGTGGAATTGCTGGATCATATGGTAGTTCTGTTTTTAGTTTGTTGAGGAACCGCCATACTGTTTTCCATAGTGGCTGCACCAATTTACAATCCTACTAACAATGTACTCGAGTTTGCTTTTCTCCACATCCTCACCAACATTTGTTATTTGTAGACCTTTTGATGATAGCCAGGCTGACTGGTGTGAGGTGACATCTCATTGTTTTGATGTGCATTTCTCTGGTGATTAGCAATGGTGAGCATTTTTTTTTTCATATGCCTGTTGGCCATCTGTATATCCTCTTTGGAAAAATATCTATTCAGGTCTTCTGCCCATTTTTTTTTTTTTTTTTTTTTTTTGCAGTATGTGGGCCTCTCACTGTTGTAGCCTCTCCCGTTGCGGAGCACAGGCTCTGGACGCACAGGCTCAGCGGCCATGGCTCACGGGCCTAGCCGCTCTGCAGCATGTGGGATCTTCCTGGACAGGGGCATGAACGCGTGTCCCCTGCATCGGCAGGCGGACTCTCAAGCACTGCGCCACCAGGGAAGCCCTCTGCCCATTTTTAAATTGGGTTTCTTTTTGATACTGAGTTGTATGACCTGTTTATGTATTTTGGATATTAACCTCTTGTTGGTCATATTACTTGCAAATATTTTCTCCCATTCCATGGGTTATCTTTTCATTTTGTCAATGGTTTCCTTTGATGTGCAGCTTTCTCATTTGATGTCTCATTTGTTTGTTTGCTTTTGTTTTTCTTGCCTGAGGAGACAGATCCAAAGAAATATTGCTAAGACTGATGTCAAAGAGTGTATTACCTATGTTGTCTTCTAAGAGTTTTATATTTTCAGGTCTTACATTTAAGTCCTTAATCCATTTTTAGTTTATTTTTGTATATGGTGTGAGAAAGCAGTCCAGTTTTCCCAACATCATTTATCAGAGGCTCTCTTTTCCTCATTATATATTCTTGCCTTCTTTGTTATAGATTAATTAACCATATAAATGTGGATTTACTTCTGGGCTCTCTATTCTGTCCCATCGATCTATGTGTCTGTTTTGTGCCAGTACCATGCTGTTTTGATTACAGTAGCTTTGTAATATAGTTTGAAATCAGGGAGGGTGATACCTACGGCATTGTTCTTCTTTCTCAAGATTGTTTTGACTATTTGGGGTCTTTTGTGTTTCCATACAAATTTTTGTATTATTTGTTCTGGTTCTGTGAAAAATGCTATTATTGGTGGTTTGAAAGGGATTACACCTAGAGGGTATTATGCTAAGTGAAATAAGGCAGGCAGGGAATACAAATACTGTTTTAATTCACTTATTTGTGGAATCTAAAAAAACAAAACAATGAACAAACAGAAATAGACTTATAGATACAGAGGAAAAATATGTGGTTGCCAGAGAGGAGGAGGAGTGTGGGGAGGATGAGTGAAATCAGTGAGGGAGATTAAGAGGTACAAATTTCCAGTTACAAAATAAATGAGTCACGGGGATGAGATGTACAGCATGGGGAATATAGTCAATATTTTAATAACTTTGTATGGTGACAGATGGTAACTAGACTTATCATGGCCATCATTTTGTAATGTATAGAAATATCGAATCACATGTTGGGTACCTGGAACTAACATAGTGTTGAATGTCAATTATACTTTAATTAGAAAATAATAAAAATAAGTGAAAATAAGAGAAAAATGCTATGTTGATAACATGAAAAGTAATAATATCTAATATATATTAGAATGTGAATAGAAAACTAAGAGCTATTATTTCATCCTTTCAAGCTCTACAAATCCTCTGCTGAATTAGTATAGTCTTGTGATTTTTTTCCCACACATGAAAAATTTGAATACACTAATGCTTCTCGAGTAGAAAGTTGTCCATCTCTAAAGAATATTTCTTTTAGGGGTCAACTGTCTTATTGATGGGAAGAGGATTTACACATGCAAGTCCTATTAACATTAATAGGTGTTACCAGCATAAATCTCCCGTAGTGATAGGTGAAAAGACTCTCCAGTATACTAGGATTCAAGTTCTAACGATTACCTGTCAAATGGTCCTAAGAGTCATCATCACCAGAAAGAGCAGACGTGGCAACTTGTATGGGAAGGGCATCTCATCGCAGCCCCACAGCTAAACTATGTTAATAGAAAGAAAAGTGTCTTTCAAAGTGTGACCTGGGATGTTGTGTTAAACCTCTTGCATTTTTGAAAAGCCATCATTAAAGAATTCAAACATATCAAAACACTTGTTTAAGAAAAAAAAAGTGTGAATACTCATGAACTCCAAGGTGCTTGAAGGATAATACAGCTATTTGTTTAAAAATTCAATTAACCTTATCTTTCTTAAACTTGATTCATTAATAATCTCACAGATAAATTGCCAGTTTTGAAATAATGATGTTACCTTTTGAATATGTCCTGTCTGGGAAGGTTTAAAAATGACTTGGAATTGGCAGAAAATGTCACTCTTCTTTAATTATTTGATTCAAGAACAAATCATAGTTCAGTGAATGATTTCTGCATGAAAAGAACATCAGCAGTCTCTTATCTGTTGCAAGTAAGCTGTTGGGGACTCAACGACCACAAAGAAAAACACTTCAGGTTCTCATTCAGCAAGTAAATAACAAAAACGTTTCAGAGTCTCATACACTAAGTGAGATGCGAAAACAGTTTGCAGGTAATGTATCATAAAGCCATATCCCATGCCTCAGAACACTGATTTCAAACAGAATGAGATCTGATGCTGGCATCTAGAACAGTTTGCTAAGTAAATCATACCCATGTATCATTTGATTGCCTTTTTCACAAACCTGACACAGTTGGCAGATGCCTAGAAATAAAACCAAGTATACAGCTGGACAATTAACTAAGAATTTAAGTAATAGACCGGTATCAACAAATAAATCAGTTCTAAGACAATTTTAAATTTCTTGCCATATATACAAAATTTTAATATTAAAAAATAGGATACCACGCCTGAAAGGCATTAAAAACAGACTTTATTTCCTCTGAAAACTTACTGTTACAGTGTGCAAATTATGAATAATCATATATTCATGCTTTTGGAAATGCATATAAGAAAATCAATCAAGAGTTGAGAGAGAAATTATCCAATACCAATAGCAGTAAATAACTTATTTGTAAGAAAACTGCTTTGAAGGATCATTACTATTTAGCAATCAAATTTCAACAAATTTTTTTCGAGGTTTTTAGGACTTTAGACAAAGGGCTGCCTTCTCCAGAACTACAGCTGTGACAGAAGTTAATAATTAGTGTGGCCATTATTTTACACAAAGGGCTGCCCATCTCAGAAACTACTATTCCAGAAGTTAACCATTAACATGACTATTTTCCTATGAGCAGCTAGATATCATAGAAGATGGGGAAATTATAACTCAGTTTTCCTATAGAAAAATATGTTTATAATATACATATCATATATATCTTTTTCTGGGCAGGCATACCAACTAGACAAAAATACAGTAGCAACATAGGGTTAGTAACCAGTTTTCATGTTGATCACTAAACTGAATGGTATTATCATTTTTGGTTAATAAGAAGCATGCATAACATAAACATTTTAAACATGGATAAAAATTCTTTGATAATAGCTATTTTCAAAATTTAAAATTAGCTACTGAAATTTCTGCATCACATACAGCATCTATATTTTATTCATATGACTTCAGGTTTACGGTTTTACAACAAAAGGTTTTCCTTTAAAGCTATGAAAACAAGTATTTGCAGTAATTAAGATAGCTGAAAAGAATGCTCTTAGAATAATTTCTATTACATTCTGAGGCAACAGGAAATATCTAAAGTTCTCTTAACACAAGGTTTTTAACAGTTGTGTATTATCTTAATCATCACTACTCATATTCAGGAGCTTTTAAACATTTCAACAGTATTTAATAAATAACCTGGAAGAGAAATTCCGATGCTGGCTAATGGATGAAATAGGGTACAGTATGGACTGGGCTATGAGACCACAGAATATCTCCTTCATTGTTTTAGAGAGCTGTAGTAAAGCTATCAGTATTTTTCTAGTCATTCTGGGTGTACCCTGATTGGCTGTTTACTAAGTGTGCATGCTGCATCAAGAGGCCTTAACTCTAAGACTATAACAAAGTACAATATCTTAATTGGTGCAGCTTACTACAATTGTATTCAGACTCAATACTCTCATATAGTGGAAGCTTTTATATTGCTGGTACTGCGGGGCAGAGCCAATACCCGGTGCTTATAGGTATGTATTGTGCATTTAGCGCATGCCGTAGTTGGGTTTCAGGAAATATGATTTAAGATAGATCTGAATCCATATAACAAAGTAGGTTATAATGTGATTCTATTGTCCCTGATTTGTATAACATTATAAAAGGGGAAGAAAGGTATAGAGGGGATTAAAGAGATAGGGGAGAGGCTATGCAATGGGAAGAAGGATTAGGAGTAGCCTGAGAGGCTGGGAAGATTTTCTTCTGGATTCAGCTATATCCGCAGGGGGTTTAAAAGGTGAGGCAAGAGCTACATTCCTTGATTCTTTCCATTTCTCTTGAGTCTGTGACCTGACAGAGCTGGCTTCCTTTAAGATCTTCTCTGAAATCTGGTGAGGTCAGAGTCCTGCTGCAGCTGAAGTATGTAAGAACTATGTGTTTTCTACTGTAGCCATGGCTCTCTGATCAGCAAGATAGGCCAGACTGCATGACAACGCACTTTTAATGTATTTATTTATTGAAATAAGTTGTTGAGTTCAAACTATTGCTCAAAAAAGGTAAACCATTAGAGCTTGGCATTTGGAAAGATTTTAATATAGGCACTGTCACTGTAACTAGATTTGCTGCCTATGTACAGCCCTTATATTTTTATGTTAAGTGCATATTAGGGTTTACCAATTGTCATATTCTATTTAGAGTCCTTGGTGGTTTCAGGTTTACCTACTAGAAGAGGAATATGAAGAGTTTATAGACTGTTTTCCTTATTAAGATTCAAAGCCATAATTCCACGTTACTATGTTTACTTTTCTATTAGACTATAAAATACTAATTAAGGAAATAGATTTTTATTTTAAAAGCTTAATGCAGTAAGAACACTATGATCTATTGTGTTGGGGGAGGTGACAGCAAACAATTATTTGCTGCTTGAGATCTTTGATATTCACCCCCAAGTCAATGAGAAAATTCTGAAACAACTTTTATTCCAGAAAAATCATTCTAAGGATGTCAATGCGTTTATCTTCAAAATCATTCTCATACAGTAGACATATGGAGAAACTGAGGCCCAGAAGTTAAACAATTTGCTTAATATCATCAGTGGCATAGCTAGGACTAAATTAGGTCCACAGACAATTAGGCTAGTGCTCCAGATACTCGACTAGACAGAATTTCCAAATACCAATGAGCCTATTCAAATCTTTCCTTCCATTTCTTCAGTATTGAGCCTTCCTAGTGTGTTCAGGATTCACATACAAATATCACTATTAACATTTAAAAGGAAAAAAACCCTGAGTAATGAACTCATGACTTGTTTGTAAAAATGTCTAATATTAGCATTTTCAATACTCAAGATAGAAAACAAAACAAACCTCTATTTCAAGCATAGGCTCCTGCCTGGATCATGACACTTTAGTTTTTTTTTTTCTTTGTTTGTTTTTTTGTTGTTGTTGTTGTTTTTTTGCTGTACGCGGGCCTCTCACTGCTGTGGCCTCTCCCGTTGCGGAGCACAGGCTCCGGACGCGCAGGCTCAGCGGCCATGGCTCACGGGCCCAGCCGCTCCGCGGCATGTGGGATCTTCCCGGACCGGGGCACGAACCCGTGTCCCCTGCATTGGCAGGTGGACTCGCAACCACTGTGCCACCAGGGAAGCCCGACACTTTAGTTTTTATCAGGTATATTTACGTATGCTTTTATCATTTGTGTCACGATGCTCATACCCATAAAGAAAATATAACTCAGATAATTAAAGGAAATATGTAAGCAGATTTTGAAGATGTGGTTTTCAAACAAAGATCCAAAGTGGCAAGCAAAAGCTGTCCTAATACCACAGAAATATTATCAATGCATAGGATCACTTTCATAAACATAGCTATATTTCTGGGAATCAATCCATTTATAATTTTTATCTGCTAATTCCACAGGTTTGGTATCTTAAAGCAGGCAAGTGAATGTGCTTTACAAGTGTTTTGTGGTCTTGGAATGTCCTTTTTAAGGAAAATTCCCTTTTGGATTTCTATCATCTGTTTCTCTTGGTAATTCTGCATGTCAACTGGCTGCTGCTTTGTAACATTTTTCAAACAGTTCTTCCATCAAGAGGACTCTGAGGCTAGGAAGATTTTCCAAAATGTTCTATTCAGTTTGGTGTATACTCGTTATTTAGAGGGCTCCTCTGGGTTTCTCAGATTTGCGCTTTCCCTGGGAGTCTCTGAGTTGGCCTCTGGTATAGCACTGGATTCTGAAGCCTCTGGTTGTAAACTGTCTCCATCAAGGATAATGTCTTCAGGATTTGGTGGGGGTGGACAGAAGTCTTCGTTGGGGCAGATTTGTTGGAAAAGTGCTTCAGCCTGGCCAGGGAAGAAAGGGCACAAGAGTTTTTGAACATTAACTTAAAATGTATGTGCCTTTCTGGAACTATCAAAAAAAATGAAGTATCACACTTAAAATTTTCTTTAAGTTATAGAACTTTACACAGCACACATGACCTTCTAAAAACTGCTTTCAGAACTCCATGACTTTTCTCCCTCTAATTTATACATTCATTCAGGCCCACCCTTCAAGTATATCAGTACTTGCTAAGACTCTTTATGAAGTGCTCAGATAGTTGAGATTTTAAGGTCATTCATTCTACATGTCAACAGAAATACAATTTCCCTTAACATCCTTTATATAATTTCCTAATAGAGCCTGTTTGTGATATTTGTACAGTCTAATTTAGCACATACTAAGTTTAACAAGTCATTGTTCAAATCAAGAAAATTCTTCATTGTTTGCTCAACTATTTGCTTTTCTAATTTTCCTCTCCCTGTGCTTTGAGGAATACAACACAGTGTCCAAGACAATGGACACTGAATAGATAACCATGCCCAAGTGCTGGCTCTGCCACTTAGCAGCGATGTGATCTGGGGAATGCTTACTCAGCTTCTGAGCCTTGCTCTCCTTGCCTATAGAATGGCAGAGAGTAAGCCTCTCTATTTGGTAACTGTAATCATTGTTATTAATAATAACATAAATTAAAATGTTGAGATTTAAGCTGAGCTTAGTCTGGCAGGGTAAGAGAATAATAAAGTAAATGTGATCTTAATTAACAACAACAAATACACACACAATACAAGAAAGTAAATGTGGCAAGTAGCATTGTTATTCTATTCTAAACATATTCCTGCTATTATTTAGATGAATACAGTTCTTTGTTAGATAAGAGTCCCTGCCAGGCTAGGGAGCTTGCACTCTAGCCTACTGGTAAAAGAACATCATTAAAGGGTTTTAAACATATGCTTGTTTTGCTTTAAAGGTTACAATGTCTGTCTGTACGACTTCAACCCTTCTTCCCAAAGTACACACAAGGTCATCCATTAGGTCAGGAGTTGACAACTATGGCCCACATGCCAGATCCAGTCTGCTGCCTGTTTTCATAAATAAAGCTTTATTGGAACACAGTTACTCTCATTCATTTATCTATGGTCTACGGCTGCTTTTGCACTGCAATGGTGGAGTTGAGTAGTTGCAAAATACATTATATGGGCTGCAAAATCGAAACTATTTGCCATTTGGCCATCTATAGCTGGTAAACTCCTACATCAGGTGAATAAAACCAGTATCTTTGGGATAGGGTGAAGGGCTGGTTAAGCAGAAACTTTTGAGCTTTGATGTCGAGTTGAAAGAAGGGGCGGAGAGAAAAATAGCTTCTTTCCTTCTTAAGTATAGTTCAAAGTTATATTTTTAGACATGCCATTTTATTATGGATATTTTGAAATTAAACATTTGAGATGCCTGCTTTGCTTCCATCCTGGGGTCTCACCATATACATCTTTGCAGGAGACATTTTAGTCCCTAGAAGCAGGACTGAGGTCAGACAGAGCCTCTACCTCACACTTTAGTTCCTCTAACGGTCATTGTGTCTGTTATCTCTACCTTGTCTGCGGATAGAAGTTCTCCTTCTCCTTTACTCTCTGCATGCAATCAATCAGCAAATCCTATCAATTTTATCTCTTAGTTCTTGACTCCACCTGTTCCTCCACTAGAGACATAGCCCAGACATGCACCATCTTTCCCCTGGACAACTGCAACATCTCAGAACTGGACTGGTCACTTTGCCTCTAGGGTTCCCCTGTGTAATCCATCTTTATGCTGCCCTTAGAAGGGTCAGTGGAAAATGAAATTCTGTTTATGCCTTTTTTTTGGCTTAAAACTTCTTAACAGGATAGAAATCCAAGATATTTATTATGGCAAACAACACCCTTCAGGCCTATCTTCTCTGGTCTCATCATCTTCTTCTTCATCCCATCTCTGCCTCTCAGGCTTTTTGCTACACTGTTACCTGTTTATTGGTACTTTCTTAAACATACCATGATGTTTACACCCTGGGCTGGTGCAAATGCTATCAATTTGATTATCTATCACTTGGATGAAGAATTGCTACTCATCTTTTATATTCTTCCCTGTAAGGTTCTCTGACTCCTAGATACAACTCATGGCTCCTCTATATTACTTTTATACTTTCGATATCATTCTCTTATTGCATATACCGCACTGCAATGTCATTCGTTTACACGTTTTTCTCCTTTACCAGACAGTGATTCATCCAGGAATAACGACTGGGTTTTAGTTAACTCTGAATCCTTAGTGGCAGGCATGGAGTAGAATCTTTCTTTCTCTCTCTCTTTTTATATATATATATTTATATATTTATATATATATAATATATATATATAAATGGAAGAACTTTAGAAACCGTATATTATGCAAATGTTGAATATAAATATTGTAACAATTATTATTACTATTATTATTACTGTTCCTCTTACTTCTACTCCAATTCTTCTCTATCTCACACCTTGTCTCCCTTTTGCCACCTCCCTGTAGGATAGATTTTCTCCTGAACTCCAGTCCCTGTGGCTAGATTCCACTCGACCTGTTTTTGTATATCCCTGTCATGAACAATGTGTGTCCTACGACTGCCAAACAATTGCAGGTTGCTGCCCTACTTTTATTTGTGTTCTACCTGCTTGTGGAAGTCCCACCTTCAGCTCACTGCCATTGGCCCTCTCTGATGCCAATTTCCTATAGCCAGACTCCAGCCTTTCCCAAGCCTCTCCTCTCTCCAACTGCTGGAAACTTTTGGGGTCAACTGCCACTTTCTGGAAGGTCTATCTAATGCTTCTTGGTGAACTTCATTTCATTTGCCAACTGAGCCCCAGTTCTGAGAGTTGTCACCAAGAGGTTGGTTCAGAGTACTTAATTGTCAACTTTTAATCTTCCTTGCTCTTTTAAAGCTAGAAGTTAGCTTAAAGGGTAAAGACTTTCATGTGGTTAAAATAATTAAAAAGGGCTAATTATATTGTGAATTGGTTCCTTATATTGGGAAGTACAGAGAGGACACATTGAGTTATTTAGATATTTCTATGTTTCTTTAACATACATCTACACAAAACACAAATATTTTGTCAATCTAGCAGTTTAATGTATTTAGGATGTATCTGCATTAACGAGTTGAAAGTAGCATAGTATACTAGATGAGTGTACAAGCACTGGGGTCCAACAGACTTGAGGTTAAATCTTGGATGAAAAATTTACCAGCTATGTGATCTCTGGAAAAGTTATTTAGCCCCTTTGGGGCTTAGTTTCCTCATCTGTAAAATGGGGATGTCACAGATACTTACCTCATAGGGTTGTTGTGAGAACCAAATACAATAATATATATGAGATGATTAGGACAATGCCTGGCATATAGAAAATGCTCAATGAATGGAAGCTTCAGAAGATATGACACCTAAAATTGCCCTCCCCCTCAATGGCTTGAGAAAGTGAATGCTACTGCACTATGTGAGCAACTTGAAAGTTCCTACGACCTATAAAGCTGGTCTTCAACTTACACATTATGTACCAAAAGTCATAAGCAAGTTGCTGATCTGTCCATATGAACAACATTCTACATGGTGGTTAGACTGCCAGCCCAGTCCACATCAGCCAATATAACCCATTTCATACCTTAAGTATAATACAGAGTACAGTACTATTTAACTATTCTTGTTCCCAAGGCAGTGGCAGCTCCTAGGCAATGGAGGCTCCTGAAGAAGGAGGGAGCTATCACTGGCTTGGGAGTATAGACAAGTAGAGACTATAGACCAGTCTGTTCATCAGTATCTGTGGGTAAATGAAACACTCCCTGTATTAAGAAAAGTAATATCTATGTCAGGTTCAGAAAAAACAACTGGAGTAACATAAACTGCAAAAACTAGCAAGTCACACAAAGATTCACAAAATAGGGAATGTCTTGGTATGCTCCTGCACACAACTTTAACTTGTGAGTAATAAACAGATCAGATTACTTTATATTTTTAATATGTCTTCAAATCATAAATAGCTTCATATGAACACAAGAGAGACAGGTCTATGTTATTCAACATCTATACATTTACAAATAAGAAGAGCAGATGCAAACTTGCCAACTAGCAAAATGAAGCATTTTCTTTTTCTTTTTTTTTTTTTTGCTGTACGCGGGCCTCTCACTGTTGTGGCTTCTCGCGTTCTGGAGCACAGGCTCCGGACGTGCAGGCTCAGTGGCCATGGCTTACGGGCCCAGGCGCTCCGCGGCATGTGGGATATTCCCGGACTGGGGCACGAACCCGTGTCCCCTGCATCGGCAGGCGGATTCCCAACCACTGCGCCACCAGGGAAGCCCGAAGCATTTTATTTCAAAAAAGAAAGAGAAAGAAAGAAAAATGAAATCTGCAGGTACTTATGTTTCCTACACAGGCAAAGCTTAGGTGATGTTTTGAGGGCTTTTAGAGACAATTTGGAAAACACAGTCATCAGTTAGTGTTTGGGATGAACACAGAATGACATACTGGAATTAGAACAGAGTTTATCTGAATAAACTGGCTATTTTTAAATGTTATTAGTGATGCCCTTTAAAGTAGGCATTATAATATTTCTCCCAAGACTGATGTGAGGTTAAAAGCTGTATAACAAATATAAACCTACTTATATTTAATAGTATATAATAATTAGCACCCAAACTAGCATTATTACTGTTTTCTTCTGTGAAAACACTGTACTCAAGTCTATCTTCTTGGGAATCAATATCTCATGATAAAATTATCCTTTAATTATAATCTTTTAGCTTGCAGTTTAGATCACATTAGCACTTCTATATTAAGTCCTTATTTAAGGCCTTCCATTTTGGTTAAAAAAACATTAAAGTTCACTCAGGAATAAAGTTACCTGGCTGATAACTTGCTGGTAATTTCTTCTTGGAAAATAATGGACCATCAAAGCAAAAATGACTTGGCCATTTTAAGCCATAAATGTAGATATTGAACCATCCTGAGTTCCTATTAAACTAACAGAATAAATGATGGATGAGAGATGTGACTTCCTATTTTTGTTTGTTATCACTGACTAAATATGATTATCCTGGATCACCACTAGACTCTGAAAATGAGAAACAAAGAATCTGGTAAAAAACTGTAAATGTATAGGTCATAGCCTTGCTGTTATGCCTAAAAATTAGATTAAAGGCTCAAAAAGGTCATCTGCTCCTATAAGATCCCTACCACTAGTGGGAATGAAACTTCCATCTGTGGTCTTAGAACAACGTTAAATTATCCATTTATTGTTTCAATAAACAGATGCGCCAACTATATTGGTGAAAAGTTTAGACTTATACCTTAAAAAACGGTATTTTCTGCTCTTCTCTTCCTGTCAAGTGCAGAAAAGTATGTTTGTACATGCATATGAATTTTCAGCTTAGTAGACTCATAATTCACTTTTGGCATTTTGTGTCACCTGCCTTGTACCTATTCATAGCCCTGCCCAGGAGTGCTGTCACAAAATTCCACCTTGATTTAACATACTCCTCAGCAGCTATTACAGTACCTTTGGGACACCAGCTTGTGTCAAAACATTAAAGGAATCATGTTAATTGTGAAAAACTATATGTTCTTTTCCATGGTAAGAATGTGCCTTAAAAATGTGCCATTTAAAAAATACATTTTGTATGCCTTACTAGTTACACTCCTTTTGAAATGACTCAAGTTTACAGAGGAAAAAGTTTGTGTATTTCAAAATACAATGATAGGCCACCATTTAAACTAGAAGCAATGTTTCTTTAGAATACTGGCATTATAAATTCATTTTTCTGAATATGTACTTCTAACATCTTCTATCTTTATTCCCACAATGGAACTCATAAACAATCTCTTGTAGTTCATCGTTATATTCAAGAACGTGAAAATATTTGATATTAAAGTGGCTTTGTTGTTAACCGAGAAGAAGTTTAGGGGCAAATTGCAGAGATGGTATTAAATGAGAGAGATGCTTTTTTAGTTTCTTTTCCCACCTCCTAGAGGAAAAAACAATTCACTTTCCCTACCACACCAATTTCCTAACATAAAATCAAGAAACACCAACAGCCTTACCTGTTTGACTGCATTATCATTTCCTAAAGCACAGTCTGGGCCAGAGCAGACATAAACGTTGGATGGTAAATCATTATAAGAGTTCCTGCTGACGTCTGAAGAATCTCTCATATTGAAGTAAAGAGCCCACAGAAGTCTTGGCTTTTCAACTTCTTCATTTTCTAAATGTAGACATAAATTTTACTTACATCTAAAGCACAACATGCCTCTCAATTACTACATGTAGCCAATTGCTAACAAAGCTATGACTATATATTGTAGTAAATCAGAGCTTTGTCTGTAAACTATAGTAAATCTGTATCCACACACTCTAATACATGTGTATGATATTTCAAGCAATGATGGCTTTTCAACCTAAGACAAGTTAGATTTTAAAAATTATTTTGATTATTAGTAAGTTACTTAGATTTAACTCCAATCATGTTCCCTTGGATTTCTCTTATTTCTCATCGCCAGTATGAAAGCACTTATGATCACATTCATCTTTAAATTATGCCAATGAAGTGAGAAGTTAACATAAATTGATTTTCTTATGTTTCACATGGATAAACCAACTTAAAAAATTATAAAGTAAGTCAATACTATATACAGGATTATGAAATGACCAGAATAGAGAAATCTATAAAGACAGGAAGTAGGGGAATTCCCTGGTGGTCCAGTGGTTAGGACTCAGTGCTTTCACTGCCAAGGCCCAGGTTCAATCCTTGGTTGGGGAACTAAGATCCCACAAACTGCGTGGCATGCCCGCCCCACCCCCCTCAGAAAAAGACAGGAAGTAGATTAGGGTTACCTAGGGCTGTGGGGGAATTGAGTGTAAGTGCAGGTTAATGGCTAATGGGTATGGGGTATGGGTTTATTTTTGTAGTGATGGAAATATTCTAAAATTGACTGTGGTGATGTTTGAACAATACATTAAAAAACATTGGATTTTATACTTTAAATGGGTGAATTCTATGGTATGTGACTCTCAATAAAGCTGTTATTAAAAAAATAGTATATACAGGATTAAAAATTAGATATCCTAACTCACTAACACTCTGTCCTACTAGATTACAAAAGTAATGCCAACCAACAAACAAATAACAAAAATATGATTATGAGACTGTAAGCTGTTTTCAGTGCACATTCTCTCATTTACAGCAAGCATCTATTATGTGTTAGGCATCAGGCTAGGAGCTGGGGATACAAAGATGAAGTAGACTTAGTCCTTATTCTCTTGCTCTTTCATGTTCCCTAATACAGAGCCTAGCACATAACAGATGCTCAATGAATAATTTCTGAACCAATTTTAATTCTGCTTTCAGGTATAATCAAAGCATGATGTGCAGCCCTCTTAATCTCAATACCTAAAGCCTAATCCTTGCTATCTTAATAATTATTTCTATGCCTCTCTTCTTTAGAAATGTTATAATTACATTTTCTTTGGTTGAAAACAGAAAATATTGCTGTTAATATATTTATTGACTAGAGTGTTTTCTTAGCCTGAATCTGAAGAAAAATTCAAATTCTGTACAATGATAATAAAGGATGTGCATGACGATTACCCAAGACCATAAGGCACCTTGTGAATCATAAAGAAAATTCTAAAGGTATAATTATCTAGTTAATTAACTCTTATTGGTAGATTTATAATCAGTGTAGAAAAGTTAGCTAATTGCGTTCTTCAGTTAAAAAGAATGTCCCATTCCCCAATTCAGGACAAATAGGTTTTTTATTATACTTAATTTAAAATATCTCCACTACAACAATACCAAATATGTTCTTTTTCTAGTTCATCCTGAATAATCCATAATTATTAATGTGATAGGATGAAGAAACTCTGGATGAAGTGATCCTTTAAGATGCCCCTTTCTATGCTAAGATCTATGAGTCTAAGTTATCACTAACTTCATGTAAAGCACACAATAGGTGGCAAAACCTACTTACTGACAAAATAAAGGAACACAAGAGACTCATATTTCACAGCTAAAACCATATGGCTCTTAGTAAATTTATTGGTGAGCTTAGTTTCAGTAAATCTTACAGGAAGATAGTTAAACATACTGCCTATCACTTGTGAAATCAGACTCTAGGAGCATTGCAGAAAAGTGAGCTAAGGTCTGGAAGTCCTTTAATATTGCTCATTCCATTTCTAAGCATATACTAAGAGAGCTTATCTTATATTTTATGGAAGTTCCAGCTCAGAGGAGGGCTTTCACTCAATAAAAGTTGGGGGAAATGAATAATTCAATTATAGGAAAGAAATTTCATAGAGGTTGAAGTTTTGAAAAGAAACCGAGAGGAAGATGAAAAGTTGACACAGGGTGAAGATAAATGCTCTAGATACAAGCGAGTTATCGGGCTTTGACCTTAAAACCCTCAAAGAAACATGTAATTGCTTCATCTTTCTTTGAGGTCAGCTGGAAGGCAGAGAGATAGCTGGAAAAATAACATGCAATTGTGCAGTGCAAAATTGTCAAAAAATTAAAGCTGTCGAGGTTTGGCTAGGAATACATCACTTGGCCAGAAATAGAATTGGTTTTCTGTAATAGCTCATTTCATTCAATTAGATTGTGCAAAGGACTAAACAAGTAATAGGTAATTTAGAATAAAATCTTGGGCGAATTAAACTGGGGCAGGTACAGAATAAAGTAGGCTGAAGAAAATCAACAGTGACACACCAAATAAAAGCAACAAATAGTCTATAGCTGCATGCCATGTTTAGGGAGAGAATGAACTATTTTAGCAACATAGCACAGTAGCACAAGACCAAGAGAGTAGGAGACTGCCACAGCTGTGACCTAGATTGGACACAACAAATACAAAAAGGAATTAAGATAAGGCATTTTACTTATCAGCTCAGTAAAAACACCCTCACCAGCCACCTATTTCAAAATGACACCTATAAGGGGAATTCCTGTTTTTAGGCAGTGCTGCTTTTTTGAGATAGGAATTGAATGAGAAAGAATGAGATAGTGCCACATGCTGTGCCCAATGGAGGGAAAAAGAGAAAGAAGATGGTGCAGTGATGATATTACACTGCAGACATTTGAAGATATTGTACTAATGAAATTCTTGCTTCAGTTTGTATGGAAAAATCTCAATTTCCTGGGTAAAATAAGAAATCACTTAGGAAAGTTCTACCCGTGCTTTGAAGGATATTATGGAATCTGGAAGAATTAATGTACATATGAATGGTGAGCAATCACCTCATTTTCTCACCTGCAGAATCAGGTTTATTAAGCATAAAGTATCTGAAATTTCCTTGGACTGTGAAGTAGGGAAGAGTTTAGAGATCTCTGATGTTCTTAAAGGAGCCTGGGAAGTAGGGCTCTTAGAAGTATTAGTACAACTGCTTCTTAAGACAGAGCATATGTCACGAGCTCCAGCTGACACCTTAAACATGAACAAGTAAGAAAGAGAGGGAATAGAAGGAATACCTTCACAAGGCTATTGGATTCCTCAGATATAAAGGCAAAGAAGTACTGTGTTTGAGAAGAGAACATTACCTTTTAAAACGATAAATAAACTTCATTGCAAAGTGACTAGGCTTACTTTCACAAAAGCTCATGAAGCACAGCACTACACAGAACACAGAAGTCGAATAAAAAGAAAATAAGCTTAAATAATGTTATTCCTCTGGCACACCTTAAAACAAAATATTTATAAAGCTTTAAATCATAAGGTTTCATATCACTGTCAAATAATTAAAACATAATAGTAAAAGCCATCAATCTGTGAAAATAGGGGCTTTTGCTACAGACAAGAATGTGCTTTAATGTATTAAAAGTTCATATTGCTCATAAAGTTCCTTCTTCCTCATTTAGGCAGGAAAATGAATTGAGTTCTCTTCTCCAGGTGACTTTGCCTCTTTGACCTGCCATGGCCCAGTGCTCACTTTATCTGGTGATTCATTTTCAATAACTCCAACAGTATTTGTTCTGACATTTTAATTAAAATATGACCACTACCTCATCCTGATGATAAAAAGGCCTATGTGTCAGTGAAAACTGGCTTTTCAGTGCCTCAGTGCACCTGAGGACCCCTCTGAGCACATAGTTCTTACTAAAGAATTTCACTCAGGTTCTAAACAATACATCATTTCAAAATGGGATCACATTAACCATTAAGATTAATGTTTAAAAATCTAAAATGGCTAGAGGATGCTAAGTAATGAATATGTAATTTCCCCATCTTGATTTTAAAAAAAAGAAAATGCATTTAAAAAGTGAAGAGCAATGATACAATATTCAAATTTAGTATATTATTTGGGACCACCACACAATGAAATTATAACCAAAAATTATGAAAAAATTCAGAAATAAAGAAGGAATTATGAGTTTTTATAAGCAAGGTAACTAAAGCCAAAGATAAAACTATGATTCCATTTTACATTTAGGAATATTATTGTGTACCGTAACTGCAATCAAATTTTTAACAATACATTTATATGAGACTTTCCAATGAAAAAAAAAGTAAATATGAAACAAATTAAATTCCAAACTAAAGTGAAGTAAATTTTCAGATTGCAGAATTTGATTCAAGCAGCCCCAAAAGAAATTAATTATATTGATATTAGCTCCTGAGAACAGAGCAGTTTGTTTTCCTATGTAAATGTAAATGCCCCTTTATGCACTATCTTGCAAAGAAAACAAACAAGACACACAGAAGATGAGCTAAAAAGAAATACAATAGGTAGGGGTAAATAAATGGTTGCCTGAACAAACATAACATCCAAAGAAAATGAAGATATATGAATTAATGAACTGGCCAGGATTCAAGTGGACATCCAAATCCTATCATGAAAATCACCGTCACTTCATATAAATGAATAAGATCCATTAGGCCATGTTTTGATCACTTACACATAGAATTCACTACAATTTGCTCCATTCACAGCTACAAGGGCTACCCTATGATGCGGGGAGAAAAGTTAAAAAGTTCGTGGTTGAAAAGCATCTTTCCACCATGAGTAGGCAGAAAAGTGGCATATATGTTTTGAAAGCTAAATATTTATCACATCACTAGCATGCTATGCATGAAAAGACAATTCTTGGTTAGGAAGGATTCCTACGTTTGCCATTTAATAGCTTAACCTTCTCTCAGTTGAACCAAGTTTCTTTTTCTTTGTAAATGAAGATAACTTTTTCTGATAAAGGAATATATGCTCTTCATACAACATCTATAAAATAAAGAAAATTAAAAGGAAACAAAAATTATACATAATCCCACCAAAATTGAGAGATTTCCTGACAGTCTTTTTTCTATGCATATGAGTATGTACACATGTAAATGTATATTTTTGCACTTAATTATATACATTGTGTGTGAGATGTAGCTTTTTCTCTTATCATTATAAATATTTCCCCATTTTTAGGAAGAGAATGTGCTTAGTCATCCTAGTAAAACATGTAAGCATTGGTGCTGAATACATCACCTTTCAATTCAGGTTGCAGAAACCTTCCTGATATCTCTAAAGAGGAGTAAAGTGGTCACGTTACCTTTCCATCATGAATCACTGATTATTGTTCTTACCTATCTCCTTTTCGGTATATGGAGTAAACAATTTCTGCACAACTGGTTCTAAATCTTCTCTTGCTGTTTTAGAAGTCGTACAAGTCAAATGAACCAAATCTGTTTAAAAAAAAATTTTTTTGAGTTCCTGCTTATCACAAATTTCACTGTGTACTCATATTCAAGGCACTAAGCTGGTGCCATGGGGAATAGAGCCAAGCACGTCATGGCTCCTGCCTTTAAGAACTTTATAATCTAGTGATGGGGGACATGTAAAAACCATAACAATATGCTATGTATGTTAAAAAAAAATAGTGAAAATATATGTTAACTAATAACCAAGAGGGAGCACACTAAGACTCAAGACTAAGTACCAGGCGATGGTTATGTAAAACCAGCAAGGTAAAAAAGCTTAGGAAACCATTTATTCATAGAAAGAGCTTAAGCTATCCTTATAACATTCCCAACGAAGGTGGATAAAGGATTGCTAAGCAAAATATTGTATAAAAAAGACTAAAAGTGGACTATATTTTTACCTAGAGAACACACAATATTCTTCAGACAGAAAAACCCATTTATACAAGCTTTACTGATAAGTTAAAAACAAATCATCTATTTATTATAGGGTTCTCTAAGAAAGTTTTTTGGGGAACATTGTTAGCTTAGTTTGAATCATGCATATACTTAAAAGTCCATAATATGGCACAAGTCAAAACTTGTGTAATATTTTCAGGATTTCCAAATCACTTTGTTTTGCATTTACAGGTTCATGGGGCCCAGACCTCAGAGAATGTCTGGGTTAGAGAATATCATGTACAAAAAGGGTCCTTCACAGAAGTGAAATACTGTAGCCTAAGGCACTTAGAATTCCTAAAGGCCTACATACAAAGGGCAAAGGAAGGACAAAAGATTCTACATACTGAAAGGAAGAACTAAGGGGATCCCTAAATGGGAGTAATTCTTGTGGTTTTGGAAAGGGCAGAACAGAATTATGGCAGAAAGAATATATATTAGAGAAAAGTATAAGAACTGAGACATTTCTACTCCTAAAACACCAGTAGAGAAGTACATGCACTTCTTTTCTAAAAGTTTTCTTTAGGCTAGTAGACTTTTTTAAACCCCAGGAACATGGTTCAAAGTTTATCATGGAAGCGCAACATCAGCATAGAATTATCTTTATTAAAATTAATTCCACATTCTACTCTAAAATATATCTAAGCATAAAGGGACTCTTAATAACCATGTGAGCTCAAATCAAATTTTGTAGTATTTTTTTCCAGGTGCACCAAAGAAAGTGATATTCTAAGAAAGTTCCTGTCTTATGTATGGCCTAATAAAATATCTACCTTATTTAAGCAATGTTTTTATATGAATATAACAATGATTCCCATGGGTTCTGGGATATTGAAGGATATACAGTATTTCAAAAGTATAATAACATTTACAACAAAATTATTCCTAATGAACTTAAAATTTTCAAATGCAATATAACTTTGGTAGGGAGGGAGTTCAAAGCCCCTAGATAAATGCTGAATTAAACAGAGTATATAACTATAAAGGCAGAAATATCTGATGTAACACT
Organism: Physeter macrocephalus; assembly: GCF_002837175.3. Lineage (NCBI taxonomy): Eukaryota > Metazoa > Chordata > Mammalia > Artiodactyla > Physeteridae > Physeter > Physeter macrocephalus. The sequence continues at coordinate 61,709,928 of NC_041234.1, forward strand.
TGAGAGAAACTGTCCTGTCTCTCTTATCCTACAGTCTCACAAAATACCAACGTTCATGTCAAAGTTCTCAATTTTCCAGTTCTTTCCTATTCAATTAACGTACACTAGGGGGAAAAGCAGATGAACACGAATATAAATAAAACAGCACATTTTGAAAAATATCTTAACAGTAAACTACTAGTTCTATAAATCAGGATATATAAAAGAAATACACCAGAGTAACTATATCCTTATGTTTCCTAACAGTGTAACAGAGTTCAGTTCATGGAATGCTAGCAAAAATTTCTAGTAATAAAGTCAGATTATCATCTTGTACTTAATAACTTTTATTACAATTCTTAGAAGGAAAAATTAAAGACAGCTATACCTTGAATTCTAATACCTTGATTCTGCTTAGATGCTACATTATTAATTCATTTACAAATTTAAGGTACAAACAACTATTTTTTCTCCCTGCTCATTACCCGCTTTTCCTGTTATCTATGTCACTTCCTTGTATAGGTTACTCTAAATTTATTGCTTCTTTTCAAATCAGAGGTTGATTGTATTATTTTTTAAAATTCAGATTATTTTCAAAATTGGTTTATTAATCTTCATACATCTCATAAGTCTTTAGCAAGGGCAAGTTTTAGAGTCAGTTTTCCTCTTTGTCGAATATAACTTTCACTTTTCAATAGGTGTTTAATAAACATTTGTGGCTAAAGACAATTTGCTTCCCTGACATGAGCAGACATTAAGTACTCACAGTCTTAGGAAGACATACAGGTGCATACAAATATATGTATGCATACACATGCATAGGGAAAATTTTACTAGTTACTTAATATGAAGTGTGGAAAAATTATCTGACTGACCAGGGTAGAAGTAAGGAAAGCATAAGTGGATGATCCTCAAATTACTTAAATCTGCCTGAGAAATGCTCACAGACGCTTTAAGATATATCTTTAAAATTCTCAAAAGAATTTAAAAGATTATCTAGAATTTACTGTATGGTAAACTTGCATGTGTCAGACACTACCCTAAGCATGTCAGAAATATTACTTCATTTTACCTGTGCAACAGCCAACTATTATCTTCATTTTATAGGTGAGAAAACAGAGGAACAGTGGAGTTAAGCAGATTTCCCAAAGTTATGCAATTACTAAAAGGAAGAGGTGGGGCTCAGAGCTGGAATTCAAGCCCACGTGGTCTGCCTCTAGAGTGCCTGCTCTTAGTCACTGAACAATGTTGTGTAACTGTAATAATCTCCTGTAGAAGGTGCAGCTAGTCACTTAAGGCAGAAACATTCAAACTGCGAGGTGTATAAAGATACAAGAGGACTTTCCACAAGGTAAATAACTCTAAGGGAGTCACTGTCCAGATGCTCAACCTCACCTCCTGCAATTTTGTTAAGCAATGCATTTCAAGAAATTTACTTTGTGTTTAATAATCCTTTATCAAAACGGTAATATATTTATGATAGTTTGATTAATTTTGCACAAATATAATTGGATTAACTACTGAATCCAGAAGACATTTTTTTAAGCTTACTGTCTTCAGAAATTAAAAAACATCTATTTCCATTTATTATTTGAAGTGGGTGATAGTGGGTATCAAATATCTCTGATACTTAAATTCCATTGAATACATTTAAAGGGGTGATGTTACCATTTTACCATTACATACCAACATTTATAATGTTAGAAACTACACTCTTGGTGATTATTTGAATCTTATGATGAAAAACTGTATATGTCAAATTATATGTGTTTGAGCGGTACATGAGCAAAAAGGTTTCAATACCTTAAGGTGTTAACATAATTGCAAAACCATACCTATAGAACACGTCATATTTATACCAAAATTTAACTCTGAGTAAAATGCTCCTTTCTATTCTGTGACCTTAACTCCTCTCCACGAAACTAACTTGCTCAGTAAATGCTAAAAATGACCACAAATTAGATCAGATGGGACAACTGCTTTCCTAAAAGTATCACATTCATTAGTGCCAATTAACAACTATAACTAAGATTGTGGAAGATGCAATAGAACTGGAAACATTAGCCACTGACATCATGTGAGATAATAACTGACTCAAAAAATGGTTTAAACCTTGACTCTACCTTTTATAAAGTATGCTCCTTTTACTTCATTTAGCAACTGCTTAAAGGCTTAATGGGCTAAAAGATGACAAAATGTGCTCTCTATCACAATTCTTCTCTTGGCAATATATTTAGCTTTGTATTGGCATTAAAGAAACTGCAAAATATCCTATTCAAATTTATAAGCTTTTGCACAGCAAAAGCTGTGCAAAACAAAACGAAAAGACAATCTACAGAATGGGAGAAAATATTTGCAAGTGATGTGACCAATAAGGGCTTAATTTCTAAAACATACAAAAAGTTACACAGCCCAATATCAAGAAACAAACAACCCAATCAAAAAATGGGCAGACCTATGGGCTTCCCTGGTGGCACAGTGGTTGAGAATCCGCCTGCTGATGCAGGGGACACGGGTTCATGCCCTGGTCCGGGAAGATCCCACATGCCGCGGAGCGGCTGGGCCCATGAGCCATGGCTGCTGAGCCTGTGCGTCGGGAGCCTGTGCTCCACAATGGGAGAGGCCACAACAGTGAGAGGCCCGCGTACCACACACACACACACACACACACACACACACACACACAAAGGCAGACCTAAATAGACATTTCTCCAAAGAAGACATACATATGGCCAAAATGCACATGAAAAAATGCATAACATCATTAATTATTAGAGAAATGTGGGAACACCTCAACATATAAGCCAAATGCTAACAGCCATAAAAGGGAAAATCGACAGTAACACAATAATAGTGGGGGGACTTTAACAACCCACTTACACCAATGGACAGATCATCCAGACAGAATATCAATAAGGAAACATAGGCCTTAAATGGTACATTAGACCAGATGGATTTAGTTGATATTTATAGAGCATTCCATCTGAAAGCAGCAGAATACACTTTTTTCTCAAGTGCCCATGGAACAGTCTCCAGGAAGATCGCATACTGGGCCACAAATCAAGCCTCAGTAAATTTAAGAAAACTGAAATCATGCCAAGCATCTTTTCTGACCACAACACTATGAGATTAGAAATAAACTAGAGGAAAAAAAACTGTAAAAACACAAACACGTGGAGACTAAACAATATGTTACTAAACAACTAATGGTTCACTGAATAAATCAAAGAGGAAATCAAAAAATACCTAGAAACAAATGACATGAAAAACATGATGATCCAAAACCTATGGGATGCAACAAAAGCAATTCTAAGAGGCCAGTTTACAGCAATACAATCTTACCTCAGGAAACAAGAAAAATCTCAAATAAACACCTAACATTACACCTTAAGCAACCAGAGAAAGAATAACAAACAAAACCCAAAGTTAGTAGAAGGAAAGCAATCATAAAGATCAGAGCAGAAATAAATGAAATAGAAACAAAGAAAACAACAGAAAAGATCAATGAAACTAAAAGTTGGTTCTTTGAGAAGATAAAATTGATAAACCTTTAGCCAGACTCATCAAAAAAAAATAAATAAACAGGAGATAACTCAAATCAATAAAATTAGAAATGAAAAAGAAGTTACAATTGACACCATAGAAATATGAAAGATCATAAGAGACTACCACAAGCAACTATATGCCAATAAAATGGACAACGTAGAAGAAATGGACAAATTCTTAGAAAGGTACAATGTTCCAAGACTGAACCAGGAAGAAACAGAAAATATGAACAGACCAATCACAAGTACTGAACTTAAAAACTTCCAACAGAGTCCAGGACCAGATGGCTTCACAGGGGAATTCCATCAAACATTTAGAGAAGATTTAACACCTATTCTTCTCAAACTCTTCCAAAAAACTGCAGAGGAAGGAACACTCTCAAGCTCATTCTACGAGGCCACCATCACCCTGATACCAAAACCAGACAAAGACACCATAAAAAAGGAAAATCACAGGCCAAAATCACTGATGAACATAGATGCAAAAATCCTCAACAAAATACTAGAAAACAGAATCCAACAGCACATTAAAAGGATCACACACCATGATCAAGTGGGGTTTATCCCAGGGATGCAAGGATTCTACAATATATGCAAACCAATCAATGTGATATACCACATTAACAAACTGAAGAATAAGAACCATATGATCATCTCAATAGATGCAGAAAAAACTTTTGACAAAATTCAACACCCATTTATGATAAAAACTCTCCAGAAAGTGGGCAAAGAGGGAAATTACCTCAACCTTACAGAGGCCATATATGACAAACCCACAGCTAACATCATACTCAATGGTAAAAAGCTGAAAGCATTTCCTCTAAGATCAGGAACAAGACAAGGATGTCCTCTCTTGCCACTTTTATTCAACATAGTTTAGGAAGTCCTGGACATGACAATCAGAGAAGAAAAAGAAATAAAAGGAATCCAAATTGGAAAAGAAGTAAAACTGTCACTATTTGCAGATGACATGATCCTATACAGAGAAAATCCTAAAGATGCTACCAGAAAACTCCTAGAGCTCATCAATGAATTTGTTAGAGTTGCAAGATACAGAAATCTCTTGCTATACACTAATAATGAAAGATCAGAAAGAGGGATTAAGGAAACAATCCCATTTACCATCACATCAAAAAGAATAAAATATCTAGGAATAAATCTACCTAAGGAGGCAAAAAACTTGTACTCAGAAAACTATAAGATACTAATGAAAGAAATAAAAGATGACACAAACAGATGGAGAGATATACCATGTTCTTGGACTGGAAGAATCAATACTGTGAAAATGACTACACTACCCAAAGGAATCTACAGATTCGATGCAATCCCTATCAAATTATCAATGGCATTTTTTACAGAACTAGAACAAAAAATTTCAAACTTTGTATGGAAACACAGAAGACCGCAAATAGCCAAAGCAATCTTGAGAACGAAAAATGGAGCTGGAGGAATCAGGCTCCCTGACTTCAGACTACTCTACAAAGCTACAGTAATCAAGACAGTATGGTATTGGCACAAAAACAGAAATATAGGAACAGGATACAATGTCCAGAAATAAATCTATGCACCTATGTTTAATTAATCTATGACAAAGAAGGCAAGAATATACAATGGAGAAAAGACAGTCTCTTCAATAAGTGGTGCTGGGTAAACAGGACAGCTACATGTAAAAGAATGAAATTAGAACATTCTCTGACACTATACACAAAAATAAACTCAGTATGGATTAAAAACCTAAATGTAAGGCCGTATACTATAAAATTCAGAGAGGAAAACCTAGGGAGAACACTCTTTGATATAAATTGCAGCAATATCCTTTTGGATCCACCTCTTAGTGTAATGAAAATAAAAACAAAAATAAACAAATGGGACCTAATGAAACTTAAAAGCTTTTGCACAGCAAAGCAAACCATAAACAAAACGAATTGACAACCCACAGAATGGGAGAAAATATTTGCAAACAGAGCAACTAACAAGGGATTAAACTCCAAAATATACAAACAGCTCATGCAGCTCAATAACAAAAACAACAACAAAAACTGATCAAAAAATGGGTGGAAGATCTAAATAGACATTTCTCCAAAGAAGACATACAGATGACCAAGAAGCACATGAAAAGATGCTCAACATCGCTAATTATTAGATAAATGCAAATCAAAACTACAATGAGTTATCACCTCACACTAGTCAGAATGGCCATCATCAAAAAATCTACAAACAATAAATGCTGCAGCAGGTGTGGAGAAAAGGGAACCCTTCTACACTATTGGTGGGAATGTAAATTGGTACAGCCACTATGGAGAACAGTAAGGAGGTTCCTTAAAAAACTAAAAATAGAGCTACCATATGATCCAGCAATCTCACTCCTGGGCATATACCCGAAGAAAACTGTAATTCGAAAGGATACATGCACCCCAATGTTCATTGCAGCACTATTTACAATAGCCAGGTCATGGAAGCAACCTAAATGTCCATCAACAGAGGAATGGATAAAGAAGATGTGGTATATATATAAAATTGAATATTACTCAGCTATAAAAAAGAGCAAAATTATGCCAGTTGCAACAACGTGGATGGACCTAGAGATTGTCATACTGAGTGAAGTAAGTCAGACAGAGAAAGACAAATATCACATGATATCACTTATATGTAGAATCTAAAAAAAATGGTACAAATGAAATTATTTATAGAACTGAAATAGAGTCACAGATGTAGAAAACAATCTTATGGTTACTGGGGGGAAAGGGAGGGAGGGATAAACTAGGAAATTGGGATTGACATATACACACTACTATATATAAATAGATAATTAGTAAGGACCTACTGTATAGCACAGGGAACTTTACTCAATACTGTGTAATGGCCTACATGGGAAAAGAATCTAAAAAAAGAGTGGATATATGTATATTTATAACTAACTCACTTTGCTGTACAGGAGAAAGTAACCCAACATTGTAAAACCACTATACTCCAAAAAAAAATTAGAGAAATGGAAATCAAAACTACAATGAGGTACCACCTCGCAACAGTCAGAATGACCATCATCGAAAAGTCTACAAATAATAAATGCTGGAGAGGGTGTGGAGAAAAGGGAACCTTCCTACACTGTTGGGAATATAAATTGGTACAACCACTATGGAGAACAGTATGGAGGTTACTTAAAAAACTAAAAATAGAACTACCATATGATCCAGCAATCCCACTGCTGGGTATAAACCCAGAGAAAACCATAATTCACAAAGACACATGACAGACATGGAAAACAAACTTATAGTTACCAAAGGGGAAAGGTGGGGGGAGGGATAAATTAGGAGCTTGGAATCAACAGATAAACACTTAGGAGCTTGGAATCAACAGATAAACACTACTAAATATAAAACAGATAAAAACGGCCCTACTTTATAGCACAGGGAACTATATTCAATATTTTGTAATAACCTATAATGGAAAAAAATCTGAGAAAGAAGTTTTATATATATATATGGGTGTATGTATATATATGTATATACATACACACACATATACATATATATAACTGCATCACTTTGCTGCACACCAGGAACCAACACAACATTGTAAACCAACTATACTTCAATTAAAAAAAAAGAAACTACAAAAGAAGTTTTAATTCATAGACCATAGCATAAGGGTAATAACTGAAAAACTCTGGTGAATGGAGTGCCAGTCACAATCAGCACCACTGAAACAAGAGCATCTGAAACTCAGAAGTCAGACTTCACTCAACACAAACCAGAAATAACACACTTTCAGTTCTCTAAAACTGGGTTTGGGACACCCATTTATCACAAAAATGACTGCCTTCTTACAAGTTGTTTTGAAATACACGGGAAGTTGGATTTCTACTCAGAATTTGCACAACAATAATAATGTACACATTTAAAAGTGACAAAAGTGAGAAGTCTAATGTGCAGTAGCAGGGTGACACAGTAGAGGATGGCTATGCAGGTCTGGTATTACTTTGGTCTTTGTATCAATTTGGCCAAGTCAGTTTATCTTTCTGGCCTCTGTTCTCATGATTAAATGGAAGGAGTGGAATTAGTTCCATCTACAAGACTTCTTCTAGTTCTAAAGTTTTATGAATCTAACTTCATACTCATCAGCCATGATTCTTTCAATGATGACAGATGTTAACCCCCAAACTGATGACATTACAAATGTGAATGTAAAACCTAAATGAATGCTTGCTGAAAAAAATAGGAACTCTATTTCTCAAGCTTCTGAGACTATCACACACAGCAGTCATACAAGTAAGCAAAATTGTTCCAAATGCATTTAAAGAAACTTTACGTATGGGCTAGTCAACAAGTGCATTTTGTTGGGCAACCTAACTAGGACTAAATAATTTATGTACCTAGGGATCGATGTGGCTCATAACTTGTCTTTCATATAGGCATAAAGGCCAAATGTCATTTATGTAATATAGTTCAAGTAAGAATATGACTGTGTCAGTAAGATAGAAAAGGTCAGAAACACATTTTCTTTATGATACCAAGTGAGGAACTGAGTTTGATGACATGTGGCACACAGTTTGGTTTCTGAATCCAACCATGAAAAACTCCAGAGTAACTCCAGAGTCAGTTTGTACTTTCTCAATAGAATTTAATGGAAAAAACAAAACAAAACTAAAAACAAACCCTTGAATGTCAACTTAAGATCACTAGGAAAAATGAGTTTATTTGCAAGATCAAATCCGTGCTTCATGACAATACTAATAAAAGAGAAAAGAAAAAAGGCACAAATGATTGTGTTAAATCATTATCTAAACTCATTTTTATGAAAGGTATATAACATTTTCTTTAAAGAATCATAAAAGCAGAAAAGATTATATAAACCAGTACCTACATAAAATTCTTGATTATCCATTTACATATATACTTATGTATATATATATATATATGTGTATATATTCACGCTATGTATTCATAAATATATATTCACACTATGTATTCATAAATATATAATCATTATCACAGATAAATAACATCCTGTAACATCAAATCCCAGAATAAAGCAGCTGTTACTGATGGATCATGTACACAAAAATAGAGATTTCAAGCTGCTTAGAATACGAAAAAGTACTGTAAAAGAGTGAAACTGAATGTCAAATGGAAGGGCTACAGAGATGATGTTTTACTCATTTAAAAATTATTTTAAAAGAAAATAAATTCCATATTAGATTCATTTAGAATATAAAAAAAGATGAGTTGAAAATAAAGATGTAAGGTATGTTTTGAAAGATGCACTATGTCTGTGAAAAATATAACTTGTTCACCTTTGGAAAACATAATAAATAAATTTCAAATATTTAAAAATCTTAAAACTTGAATCAAATTACCTGAAGGGAGGGGAAGTTAAATTGATTTATAGATTAAAAAAAGTAACATTACTACTTTAAAAAGATAAAATAACTAGGCTAACCTAGGGTTGCTTAGAAAACCCCTACATTAATGGATAACAATGATTTGCTATCAGTGTATCAAATACACTTAACCAATACTGACCTCTGTTTATATTGCAATTACAGTAAGACCTCATTTACTCAGAAGTATTTCATCCACAATCAAGAACCAGGAAGTGTGCCCAACCCCCCTGAAGAAAGGTTTCAGCATCCAAGGTAGATGTTACAATACCCATAGACTAACACAACCACTTTCTCAGGACTTGGTTATGTTAATATTACATCAATTTCAACAAGTTTGGCTATCTTGTTTTCTGGCCTTCTGTACATTCCAAGTATCAAATAAGGGGGAAGAGCAGTGTGTGGAAAGAGCGGCCAGAAAGAACATCCTGACAGTTGCATGAAAACAGCTGTAGGAAGACATATAAAATGTAGATGAAAGAAATGATAAAAGCATGACAGTCTAGGGTCATTTAGCATAGGAACAAATAGACTTAAACACCTCAATAGGCCTCAAGGGCATCGCTGGATTACAATGAAATAATGTTCACAATATCCCTAAATTATAAGAAAAAGGTTAACTATATATAAAATAGGTAACTAGTAAGGACCTACTGTATAGCACAGGGAACTCTACTCAATACTCTGTAATGGCCTATATGGGAACAGAATCTAAAAAAGAATGGATATATGTATATGTATAAGTGAGTCACTTTGCTGTGCACCTGAAACTAACACAACATTGTAAATCAACTATACTCCAATAAAAATTAAATAAAAAATATTTAGGGACCAGAAAACAAAACAAACAAACAAAGGTTAAATTATGTTTCATATATTCAGTATACTATGGCAAAGGAAATGTGTGAAACATGCTAGGAAGATAATTATTAAAAAATTCAATCCTAATAAATTTCAATCCTGAAAGGATACATTTCAGCTATCTGAAGAATGCATTTGAGGAGACTACAGCACCCTAGGGGGTGCTAATAAAATGATGCATTACTGACCAGTATTTACAAGCTAATTGATATTTCTAACTGGCTCTCAAACTTTTCCTATCTAACCTCAATTCCATTGTAATGAAAATTCATTTAACAAGTCACCTAAAATATTTTCATTTTGAACAAATGGTATTTCCAGTTTCCTTAGAAGGCATCTCTGCCAGGCATTTCTGGTCTGTATGCAGATCAGAAGTCTGCTTGTGGAGCAGGAAATTATTCTGAAATAAATACGGATAATCACTGGTTCAGTTCACCAAAACATGTGTCCAACAGTATTCATCCATGTTTTTGGAACACACCTCTATGGTTCCTACGATCTCTCTAACTCTGGTGATCAACTTTTAAGTAAAAACGAATATGTACTGAGCACTTTTAAGTGCCATACACTGTTCACATGAATTTGATCCTGATAACAATCCTGAGGTACGTACTATCATCATCCCTATTTTATAGATAAGGAAGCTGAGGCACAGAGAGATTAAGTAATTTGCCTAAGGTCAATCCAACTAGTATGTGAAAGAGCTGGGATTTGAACCCAGACTGTTCTCAACTACCATACAATACTGTATCGTTAGAATGCATCTTTCTTGTTAACTGAACTATACATTATCCTCATACTACCTGAAGGTAAACTTCAATTGTACACTTACGGTTTTACAAATTCTAAATCAAGCCAAATATAAGCCATGAAAATTTCTTAAATTAAGAAGACTAAAAGGTGAAAGTGAATTTAAGGCATTTTAATGTTTTAAGTACATTCTTGGCCACATACTTAAAGACTATAGTGCGGTGCAGTATTGACATAGCATTAGATGAAGAATTAAAAAGTCTAAAACGTGATTTGTAAAAAGAAAAATTAAAATTGTTTACAAATTGAAAATATTGAATTATATGTTCTAGCTTATTATACAATGCCTAAAACATTAATATAAGATTGTCTTCAACAAAGACTACAAAATAAATTTTATGTCTGCTTCACTGAATGCAACACAGCAATTGAAAAATATTTAATATAAAGTACCAGAGCATTGGTCAACCCTGAATTATACTGTAAAAGGTCACAAATTTCTACCCTGTTCTCAATGGGAAGAAAGTAAAAGCTGGTGCTGATTCAAGAATGAGCAAGTTTGAGTAGTAGATACTCAACAGAGGTAAAGATAAACTGAGTACCAGAATTAGTCAACGAGTACTTAGTATGTGCTCAGAAAGAATAACATAAAACCTTCATTAACTAAGAGCAGGGTACCTGTGACAAATTTAAATTCCCTTGTTGTCTCATATTTATTTAAGCGGAGAAAAACACCTTTGAAATCAATAACATCATTAAAAGGAAAAGAAATCATTAGATATAGATTGCTGTGGCTAATGAAGAATGGACTATACTAGAGTTAGGCTTCAATAAAACCCAGTATTTAAAGTAAAAAAAGACTTAAGGACCACTGTATAGCACAGGGAGCTATATTCAATATCTTGTAATAACCTATAATAGAAAAGAATCTGAAAAAGAATATATATATAACTGAATCACTTTGCTGAACATCTGAAACACTGTAAATCAACTATACTTCAATTAAAAAAGAAAAATTTTTACTAAACAATTCCTATGTTTTGTCTAGAAGCTATAATTTTATCATATGTCTTACAAACAAGCTAATTTGCTCATGAATAATGTATCTTTAAAATGCATTTCACTGTTAAACAACTGAACTATAAATCACCAAACTTCACATCATTTACTTTCTATACATTTCATTTTATTAACTTTGAGGAATGAATTCAAGTCACAAAGCCTCAATGGTATATATTTTGATTGTTTGATTTACTCAGGTACAACTGCATTAGTTACAGTGGTTGCCAACATTTGTCTTCAAGTGATTCTTCCAAGAGGAAGAACGATGAGTTTAGATTATGATTTCAACATTACAGCCTCAATTTTTAGAACAAGTGAAGGCTTTTGGTTCCACTCAGCTGGCAATACTGATTATTATGTGCCTATCATTTATAAAATGGGACCAAAGTCTAGATGTATTTGTCTACTTAAGTAACAGTTTTAAGGGAAAATAAGCCACAGTAAAACCCACTTAATGACTAAAAAATATCAAATTTACACAACATTTAGAATTTATTCTAATACTATAATATTTTGTTTTGATTTCTACAAAATGATGAGCACATGGTTGATCATTAACAGCTCAACATCGTAATTAGTATAAATATGAGAAAACCACAACATAGCTAACCTAGATATATAAAAACAAGAACATTCAGACAGAATACTAAAAAGTCTTCTCTCAAGAATCCTAATTGTAATAAATTCTTCTGAAGATACTTTTTTTTCCAAGTATGAGTAATGTCAAATTCCATGGTACTCCTCCCTCAAAAGGTGGGTTCTTAAACCATAAATATTCAGCACTTTCACTTCTTGGTTCTTGACCTGGGAAATAATGAAAATTTTCTGTGAAGAAACAATTATATACATTTTAAAAACCTGTTCTATTGGGTTCAGGATATGCTTTATTCAAAAGGTCCAGAAAAGGCAAAACTCTTAAAAGAGATTTAGAAGTAAAAGTAGAGAGAAGAGAATGACTATGTAACACTGTAAGCTAAGAAATTTGTCTATAACCAGGGAGCTTCAAAAGGAAAATAAAATGAGCTGGGAACAGGTTTGGATACATAAAATAAACACATGGCATAGTCTTTTTTTTTTTTCTTTTTCCTGACTTAAAACAAACAAAAAATCAAGAGAAAAGGAAAGCGTGGTTTAAAGTATTCTGTTATATTATCAGAGTAGTTCTGTTTCAGAAGAGAAACTAATTACCAAGAGCAGAACAACTTTTGACTAGTTGTGACATGAATGACTCAATTAGGGCAGCATCAGAAAATGCACTTTTAAAGACTTTAACGTCCAAGTTACAAATTACTCCTGAAAGTCTGTGAACAGGCCCAAAACATAAGAAAAGGAGGAGGAAAAAAAGAAGCCAAACTTTAATTAAGTAATGAAAGCGAGTGAATGGTGATGTCAGTTTCTAACTCAGTGTATTTCTTAAATCTCCTTAATATACCATATAAAGTATTAACTCTATTAAAACTATTAACTGGGGCTTTTAAAATACATGCATGTTATTATAGGAAGAAAGCATACAAGACTTAAAAATGAACATGAACTTCTTTTTTTCTCTGGAACAAGGCAACCTATAAATAATAAATTCGAACTCATCTCTTTCAGTCAACCTTCCTGGTATAAGCTGCCTTACTATTGAGACTGATAAAGCAAAACCAGTCCATTTGTCTATACTGCTGGTTTTATATTTATAAATTGATTAAGCTATAGCAAAGATCTGTAAGATAATTTAATCACAGAAAAGAGAAGTGAGAAAGTTGGAGACAGCTTTAAAAGAAAAAGGATCTTAGCTATTTTGCTTAAAATACTGTCACATACATTATTAAAAACGTATACAGGAGAGGTGGCTTTTTGCACACACATGCAAAATCTGACCATTGAGGGTGTTCGATTTATATGGGATCTTTCTAAATTCTTTAGACTAACTCCCACCCCCAACTTCTAATGAAGAAATCAAGACACAAGAAAATAAGAAATTTGTTCAAGGTTAAATAATTGGAAGTAGTAATTCTGTAGACTCTTGGGCCAATATTCTCTCCACATACCAGTATCCTCCTTAAATTTCCTAAAAAATCAAGCTGGAAATTGATTCCCACAACATTAGGTACATGAACTAACAAATTATTAAAATAATTTTTCATTTCAATTTCATGACATATTAAGACAGAGTGCTTTAAAATTCTTTGTTTTTCATTTGCTAGTGGGTAAAAAATTTCTAAGAAACTTTAGTGTTTTAGTTTTAAAGTTAGAAAATGTCATTTCAGAAACAAGACTTTGCAGGTAGTTTTTTTTTTTTTTTTTACTCAAAGTACTAAGCATAATGTACATATTGGGTTGACCAAAAGGTTCATTTGGTTTTTTCCATAAGATGGCTCTAGTTGCACTTAGTTGTCTTTAACTTCATTCAAAACAGTTTTCTTAGATTGTATGTGAGAGCTGTCATACCAGTGTGCATTTATGAAAAACATCAAAATTGGTGAATTTTTGTGTAGCAATTTTAATATTGAACATGGAAGAAAAAAAGCAATTTTCGGCATATTATGTTTTATTATTTCAAGAAAGGTAAAAATGCAACTGAAATGCACAAAAAGATTTGTGCAGTGTATGGAGAAGGTGCTGTGACTGATCCGAACATGTCAAAAGTGGTTTGCGAAGTTTTGTGCTGGAGATTTCTCGCTGGAAGATGCTCCATGGTCAGGTAGACCAGTTGAACTTGATAGTGATCAAATCGAGACATTGAGAACAATAAATGTTATACCATGTGGGAGATAGCCGACATACTCAAAATATCCAAATCAAGTGTTGAAAATCATTTGCATCAGCTTGGTTATGTTAATCGCTTTGATGTTTGGGTTCCACAAGTTAAGGGAAAAATACCTTCTTGACCATATTTCCGCATGCGATTCTCTACTGAAACGTTCCATTTTTAAAACAAATTGTGACAGGCGATGAAAAGTGGATACTGTACTATAATGTGGAAGGAAAGAGATTGTGGGGCAAGCTAAATGAACCACCACCAACCACACCAAAGGCCGGTCTTCATCCAAAGAAGGTGATGTTGTGTATATGGTGGGATTGGAAGGGAGTCCTCTATTATGAGCTCCTTCCAGAAAACCAAACGATTAATTCCAACAAGTACTGCTCCCCATTAGACCAACTGAAAGCAGCAGTCGACAAAAAGCATCTGGAAACAGTAAACAGAAAACGCATAATCTTCCAGCAGGATACCACAAGACCACATGGTTTTTTGTGTTTTTTTTTTGTTTTTTTGGTTTTTTTTGCAGTACGCGGGCCTCTCACTGTTGTGGAGCACAGGCTCCGGACGCACAGGCTCAGCGGCCATGGCTCACGGGCTCAGCCGCTCCGTGGCATGTGGGATCCTCCCAGACCGGGGCACGAACCCGTGTCCCCTGCATTGGCAGGCTGACTCTCAACCACTGCGCCACCAGGGAAGCCCCCACATGTTTTTTTGATGACCAGGCAAAAACTGTTACAGCTTGGCTGGGAAGTTCTGATTCATCTGCCGTATTCACCAGATGTTGCACCTTCGGATTCCATTTATTTTGCTCTTCACAAAATTCTCTTAATGGAAAAAGTGTCAATTCCCTGGAAGACTGTAGAAGGAACCCGGAACAGTTCTTTGCTCAAAAAGATAAAAAGTTTTGGTAAGATGGAATTATGAAGGTACCTGAAAAATGGCAGAAGGTAGTGGAACAAAAGGGTGAATGCATTCATTGTTCAATAAAGTTCTTGGTGAAAATGAAAAATGTGTCTTATTTTTACTTAAAAACTGAAGGCACTTTTTGGTCAACCCAATATTAAGTTCTAGGAATAGAAATGGCAAGCCATGGTTCTGTTCCTCATATTGGATACGAAATGTAAAGCTAATTATGCTACAAATACTGTGAGAAACAGTATAGCATGGTGGTTAAAAGTGTAAGCCCTAGAGTCAGACTGTCCGGGTTCAAATTCTGCTTCTCCCTCTTACTAAATCTGTGACCTTGGGTGAATCATTTACCTTTTCTGTGTCTCAGTTTCCTCATCTGAATAATAGAAAAGACAATGGCACTTATCTCAGATTTGTTGTGAGGGATAAATTAAGTTAATCCATGTGAAGTACTTAGAACAGCGCCTGCATATATTAAGTACTTGATAAATGTTAATTATCATTATTATTAAATTGTAATAAATGTTAACTTGGAAAGACGTTCGAGTTCTACTTAAACAGAGGAGCAAAAGCCTAAGTACATGAATGAGGAGGGGAAGGGGATAATATTTGAACTAAGATTTGAAGGATGAACAGGCATTTAACTGGTCTGCAAGGCCAACCCTTACGAAGCTTATGACAGTCTCTGTGTGAAATGCAGGGGTGAGTAGACAAAAGTTTGCCTCACCACAAATTGCTTTAATAGACACTGTCAAAGAATACACTTCATCCAAAGGTGGGGATCTCCTATATTTGGAAAGTGCAGAGATGTCCTACCACCATTTCTTACCACATAACATTTAACTCTGGAGAATTTAATAATATGAGGGAAGTTCCTTGACCTCTATAGTGATTCCATGAATAAATATTATGCGAGAACGCTACTAAGACAAATACATACATGTGAAATGCATTTTAGTGTTTCCCCCAAAGAATATATTGGAAATTTAACAATGTCAAAATTCCAAGGAACTGTCCTGGCAATGTTTAAAATAACTAAGATATTGCTTTTTTTAAAAAAAGTGAAGGTCACAGTACCACTTCATGTTACATATGAGTATAGAACACAAAGATACATGCTTTGTCCTTCTCAATCATTAGAAAGACTTTCCTGAATGAGCTGACCTGAAGAAGAGGTTTGGGGATGGGAAAGTATACACACGCATAAATAAATTAATTAAGCAGGAACAGAATCCAAATGACAAAGAAGGAAGGAGCCACATGGGAAAGGGCTAACTTAAGATGGGTCACTGATTAGTATGTTGTGAGGTAATTTCGAAAAGTGGTTTAAAATTTCAGGAAATTATGTATCAAAGTAGGAAGGTTTGATAGTAATGAAGCATAAAGAAAAATGCTCAAATTTAATGACCACTTGAAACATTTTTATATTGTAGCAGCCTGGAAATAAACACCCCAAACTGTGGATTCAATTGTACATAATCAAAATTATAACAAACACCTGGTATAGTATGTCAAATTTTGGCTACACTATTATACATGTCTGTAATATGATCCTTTATCTTTGTGGCATAACCAGTTAAATCTGTTTTTAATTCATACTGTAGAGAAAACAGAAAATCAATGTAAACAAATAAAAAAAACCCTAAAAGTTAGTTACCTGTCTTCCCACCATTTAGGGATAACCACTGTTATGACTATTTTGGCATATACTCTTTGGAATTTGTTTCCTATACAGTGATGTACCTATAAATACACATATGTGTCTGCATATGTATATATAAACACACAAATAGGTTCATCCCTCACAATACAAAATTAGTTCAAAAATTTTACTCATGACAGAAAATTTATATAAGCAAGCTTTATGTTATCATTATAGTTAATATGAAACCACAAAGTTTCTTATATACCATTTTTAAGGCTAGGATCATGTTCCATATTTTTCTTGAAGAATTCCTAGATCATTTTAGACCACAGTGGCCTCTCCTGCATTTAACACTCATTGCTTGCATCCTTAGTTTATGCTACCTTGCTTTGCTTACTGTTTTTGTTTTCATTTTTAGTTTATTTGTTGTTGCTTTTCTCTTCCCCAGTAAATTTAAAGCTTCTTGAGATTATGAATTATTTATCACTTTCCATCTTACTCCCAAGACCTAGGGTAATGCCCTCTACTTAACCTATGTTTTAAAAAATGCTTAGTGAACCGAGAAACATACTTGTAACACCTAAGACCAAGGGTTGATACCCTTAACGTTTTCCCATATAGGTCATTATAGAGTATTGAATAGAGTTCCCTGTGCTATGCAGTAGGTTCTTATTAGTTATCTATTTTATATATAGTAGTGTGTATATGTGAATCCCAATCTCCCAATTTATCCCTTCCCCCCACCTTTCCCCCTTGGTAACCACAAGTTTGTTTTCTACATCTGTCACTCAACTTCTGTTTTGTAAATAGGTTCATTTGTACCATTTTTTTTTAGATTCCACATATAAGCGATATCATGTGACATCTGTCTTTCTCTGACTTACTTCACTCAGTATGACAATCTCTAGGTCCATCCACATCACTGCAAATAGCATTATTTCATTCTTTTTTATGGCTGAGTAATATTCCATTGTATATATGTACCACATCTTCTTTATCTATTCCTCTGTTGATGGACATTTAGGTTGCTTCCATGTCCTGGCTATTGTAAATAGTGCTGCAATAAACATTGAGGTGCATGTATCCTTTTGAATTATGGGTTTCTCCGGGTATATGCCCAGGAGTTGGATTGCTGGATCATATGGCAGCTCTATTTTTACTTTTTTAAGGAACCTCCATACTGTTCTCCATAGTGGCTGTACCAATTTCTATTCCCACCAACAGTGTAGGAAGGCTCCTTTTTCTCCACATCCTCTACAGCATTTACTGTTTGTAGACTTTTTGATGATGGCCATTCTAACCGGTGTGAGGTGATACCTCATTGTAGTGTTGATTTGCATTTCTCTAATAATTAGTGATGTTGAGCAGCTTTTCATGAATGTTTATTTTTAATTATTTTTTACCCTTAATGTTTATGTTGTGCTTATAAGTTGATAAGAAAAGAATAATCAATAGACAAATGAAATGAATAAGGGATTCATAGAAAAAGTATAAATACCCAATAAACACTAAGAAAGGATGGTCAACTTCATGAATTATTAAATACACATTTAAACAAAATATTTTCTACTTTCAAACTGGCAATGGAGATTTGATAAGATAATACCCAGTGCTCTTGTTTGTTTAGAGAAACAGACATGTTTGCTTATAAACTACCATTGGATATGTAAGTTGATAAAACTTTGGGAGAGGGGCAATTTGACATTATATATCAAAAGCCCTAAAAACTCCAGAAACTTTCAGAAACTTTGGGACTTCCATTTCCAGAAAGATGGAGTAAAGGTACTCTTCTCTATTGCTCTTGCTAAATACAGCTAAAAATCTTGGACACAATATGTAAAACAAACATAAGAAAACCCTGAAGTACAGAGAAGAAAAGCACACCAGCTAGGGACCTTGGGACCAAAGGAACAAAATGGCAGAGTTCCCTGTGTTTTCTTCTGTTTTTAAAAATTAATTAATTAATTAATTAATTATTGGCTGCGTTGGGTCTTCATTGCTGTGTGTGGGCATCCCCTAGTTGCGGTGAGCAGGGGCTACTCTTCGGTGTGGTGTGCGGGCTTCTCAATGTGGTGGCTTCTCTTGTTGTGGAGCACAGACTCTAGGCGCGTGGGCTTCAGTAATTGTGGTGCACAGGCTCAGTAGTTATGGCTCACGGGCTATAGAGGGCAGGCTCAGTAGTTGTGGCGCATGGGCTTAGTTGCTCCACGGCACGTGGGATCTTCCTGAAACAGGGCTTGAACCTGTGTCCCCTGCATTAGCAGTCGGATTCTTAAACACTGTGCCACCGGGGAAGTCCCTCCCTGGGTTCTCTTTTTGCCTCATATATCTCAGACTGGTTACCAGAGAAACTGGCAACCAAGAAACATCAATGGACTCAGACAAACAAAGCCCCAACAAGAGTCTGCTCTCATTAGTCAAAAGACCAGGAAAGGGGCAACCTAGCAAGATAGAAAACTTTTAGACAATAGTTGTTCTACCCCAGTCAAAGACCATAGAAAAAAACCAAGGCCCCACCTCTACACTCACCATTAAAGGCTGAATGGGGAATGCAGACTTCCACTCTTCACCAGGCTGTAATGAGGTGCCCCAACCTCCCTGGTAGGGTGGTGTCAAAGAAGGCCAAGTATGGAGCCAGGACTTTCATCCCCACAAGGAGAAAGAGTCCCCATCCTCTACCATGTCAGCAGAGACCATGATGGGATCCTTGATTTTCACCCCTTCCCAGCAGTAATGAGGACCACTCCCCAGCCCCACTGTGGTGGTGTCATAGGAGGCCAAATGGAGAGTGAAGTCTCTCACCATTGCCTGAGTAACGAGGTCACACCCTCTCCCCACGGTGTCATTGAGGCCATGTGGGGAGCAGTGTCAAGACACTGCTGCTTCTCCTAGCCAGGTTGGAATGAGTGGAGGCCTAGTGGAGAGCCGGCACTACAATCACTCAGCAGTAATAAGGAAGTTCTCCAGCCTCTGGGTGCCAGGAGAGGCCAAGTGGGGAACCAGGACTTCCACTACCACCTGGCAGTAACAAGGGAGCACTCCCTTTCCCCACCAGAGCAGTGTCAGAGGAAGCCTAAGAATAAGATCTAAGTCCCATCATGTAACAAAAATGCCTGGGTATCAGTCCAAAATTACTCATTATACCAAGAACCAGGAAAACCTCAACTTGAATAAGAAAGGACAATCAGCAGATGCCAACACGACACAGCTGCTGTACTTGTCTGAAGATTTAATGTGGCAATCATAAAAGTGCATCAGGGACTTCCCTGGTGGCGCAGTGGTTAAGAATACACCTGCTAATGCAGGGGAGAAGGATTTGAACCCTGGTCTGGGAAGATCCCACATGCCGCGGAGCAACTAAGTCTGTGCACCACAACTACTGAGCCTGCGCTCTAGAGCCCACGAGCCACAACTAACTGAGCCCGTGCGCCACAATTACTGAGCCTACACACTGCAACTACTGAAGCCCGTGTGCCTAGAGCCCGTGCTCTGCAACAAGAGAAGCCACTGCAATGAGAAGCCCGTGCACTACAATGAAGAGTAGCCCCTGCTCACCGCAACCAGAGAAAGCCCGTGTGCAGCACTGAAGACCCAACACAGCCAAAAAAAAAGCATCAATGACCAATTACAAACATACATGCTGGAAACAAATGAAACAAACTGTCTCAGCAAAGAAAGAGAAAGCCTTAGCAAACAAGTAGAAGACTTTTTTTTGAGAAAAGATAAATTGTTCATTTCTGTTTACAAAGCACAATATACATAATCATTATAATTTATAGATAGCTTAAGAAAAAAAAGGGTTCCTTAAATCCAGAAAAAAAGAACATTAAAACATTAACAGTACTCTAAAAAATAAAAAGTCATAACCATCCCTCATCAGTTCATTCCATCTTAGTAATGAATTCTTGTTCTAATCAATCATGGGTTAGTTGTCTCCTGATACTTGCTTCTTCACTAGAGTTCTGAAAATCATGATGCATTCCACAAGTAACAAGTAGAAGATTTAAAGAAGAACCAAATGGAAAATTTTAAACCAAAAATGTAATAATTAAAAATTTAAAACAAAATGGATGGGTCCAAGAGCAGAATGGAATGCACAGACGAAAGAATCAGTGAACTTAAAAGTAGAACTGTAGAAATATGACACAATATGAACAAAAGAGAGAAAATAGACTATATGAACATGAACAGAAATACATGTAGTTTGGGCTCTTCTTGCTCTTTGTACTATCTTTGTACTCTCTGTATCAATACTATCTTAGTATTGTTACCACTTTGGCTATACTCTTTCATATAATCCACTGTATCTAGCAGGG
This sequence comes from Physeter macrocephalus, assembly GCF_002837175.3. Taxonomy (NCBI): domain Eukaryota; kingdom Metazoa; phylum Chordata; class Mammalia; order Artiodactyla; family Physeteridae; genus Physeter; species Physeter macrocephalus. The sequence goes on from NC_041234.1 coordinate 61,731,124, forward strand.
TACACTGCTGTCAATGGGTGTAATAAATATCTTTGAATAAAAAAATGAACAGAGCCTCAGAGACATGTGGAACTATAGTGAAAGATCTAATAGACATGTTTCCTCCCAGAAGAAGGAAGAGAAAGAGGGTTGGCTGAAAAGTACTCAAAGAAATAAAGGATGAAAATTTCCCAAATTTGACAAAATATGTAAACCTGCAGATTCAAGAAGCTGCACAAATTCCAAATATTGATAGAATAAATCCAAAGAAATCCATTCCAAAACACATCATAATCAAACTTCTAAAAATTAAAGACTAAGAAAAAATCTTGAAAGCAGCCTTGAGAGAAAAACAAACAAACAAACACTAGCTATAGGGGAAAAACAAACAACAGCAGATTTCTCATAAGAAACCATGAAGGCCAGAAGAAAGTATACCTTACCATGGAATACTACTCTGCAATAAACAGGAATGAACTATTGATACATGCAACAGGTTGGTGGATCCTTAACGAAATTACACCGAGTGAAAAAAGTCAATCTCAAAAGACTGCATACTGTATGATTCCTTTTATATGAAATTCTCAAAATGGCAAAATTATTGAGATGGAAAACGGATTAGTGGTTGACAGGGATTAGGTAACAGGTGTGGGGAAGGAGGGATTTGGCTGTGGCTATAAAAGGGCAACAACAGGGATCCCTGTGGTAATGTCATAAGAATCTACACATGTGATAAAACTGCATACACACATTGTACCAGTGTCACATTCCTGGTTTTGATATTGCACTATATTGGAAGAAACTGGATGAAGGATACATAGGACCTTTCTGTACTATCTTTGCAAATTCCTATGAATCTATAATTATTCCAAAATTTTTTAAAAATCCATTCACTTTGACCCAATAATTCCACTAAAAAAAATCAAAAAATACAAAACATAATGGACGCTCACAAATATTTACTTATAAAGATGGCTGTTTGTTACAGGACTATCAAGTAAAATTTTTCAAAACAATCCAACATCATGGGATTAAATAAAAATGGCATATCCACAATCATTGAAAATTATATCGTAGACATGCAAAAAGATTTTTGTTGTATTATTCAGTCTTTTTAAAAAGCATATTATAAAACAGTATATAAATTAGTATTGCATTTTTATGAAAATATACATGCATACACAAAGATAAACATAATCAAGTATTTACCATTTCTAGGTAGAAAGATTATAGTAATTTTACTTTTCTTTTTTTACATCTTCCAAATTGTCAACAATGAATATGCATTATTAGACTGGGAATACAAAATATTTCACATAGAAAAATAATCAATAAAAATAAATTTACAAAAATATTCATAAAATAAATGCAATTTAGAAAACTAAAAATGTGCAGTATTATTTTATACTTAAGATGCTAACAGATAAAAAGACACACACAAAAACTGGCTAAATAGGGGAAAAACAATACGGATAGCTGTCATGGTAAAGATTTACCTGTATCACTATAAAAGGAACAAAACCTTCTCTGAGCTACTTTTTCAAATGGAAATTTAGGATTACAGCAATATTGGATACGTTTTCTTCCCTCTCCCTGCTGGCATCAAGATCTCACTTCTCTTTGATCACATTTTTGTCTTTTTTTTTAAGTAATAGCACTACACTTGAAAACATAGTCAAGTGTTCCTTGACTAGGCCAAACCAGATTAGTCTTCTGCTTCTCATAATTCATGTAACAGTTTCAGTAAAACTTAATATGTTTATAGAATTTAAAAACATCCTAGCTAATGATACTGTTATGTTTTCCTCCTATGACTCTCTAGTGTCTAGTTTGTTGGTACTTCTCTTGTGGTATTTTAATAATCTGCCTCTTACAGCTACTTCTGTGTTTGTCTTATCTGTCCCACTAGATTGTGAGTCCCCCAAGTTCAGGGCCTATGTTGTATTCATCTTTATCTATCCTGATATGCCTAACAGAGCACACAGTTAATACTGTCTTTTTCCATTAGATGTGCAGTAAGATTATGAATACTTCAAATCAGGAATGTCAGCCTCTGTTCCTTTATAATCCCTACAAGTACAGTTCAGGTCTAGGCATAGTGATGGCTAATGTATACATGCTGATTTCAACTTACTGAAACATCTTTAAGAAATATGTTGTAGGAGGCATGATACATGAGAGCGGTGAGACAGAAATTTTGATACACACAAATAAAATAATAGATAGATTAATTAGTCCCTAAATTTAGTCTCATAAAAAAGAAATATATTGAGGATTTATACATGGTAGAAATTCAGTAACAAGATTAAGAATTCGAAGGAAAAGAGGAAAACTAGCAGTAAAGAAAATAAATTTTGTGAAAGTAAGTTTCCAATAAACTTAAAAAAATTAAAGAAAGAATCCTTGCAAAGGATCTTGGAACTAGACCTCTGCGAACTGGCTCTTTCAGTTTGTCCACTTAAAAGGAATAATAGGATGACCTACAAGATGGCAGAGGAATAAGATGTGGAGATCACCTTCCTCTTCACAAATACATCAAAAATACAGCTACATGTGGAACAACTCATACAGAACACCTACTGAACACTGGCAGAAGACCTCAGACCTCCCAAAAGGCAAGCAACTCCGCATGTACCTGGGTAGGCAAAAGAAAAAAGAAAAAACAGACACAAAAGAATAGGGATGGTACCTGCACCAGTGGGAGGGAGCTGTGAAGGAGGAAAGGTTTCCACACACTAGAAGCCCCTTTGCGGGCAGAGACTGTGGGTGGCAGAGGGGGGATGCTTCGGAGCCACGGAGGAGAGCGCAGGAATGGGGGTGCAGAGGGCAAAGCGGAGAGATTCCCACACAGAGGATCAGTGCCGACCAGCACTCACCAGCCCAAGAGGCTTGTCTGCTCACCCGCCGGGGCGGGCGCAGGCTGGGAGCTGAGGCTCGGGCTCAGGGAGAGGACTGGGGTTGGCTGCATGAACACAGCCTGAAGGGGGCTAGCAACTCCGCATGTACCTGGGTAGGCAAAAGAAAAAAGAAAAAACAGACACAAAAGAATAGGGATGGTACCTGCACCAGTGGGAGGGAGCTGTGAAGGAGGAAAGGTTTCCACACACTAGAAGCCCCTTTGCGGGCAGAGACTGTGGGTGGCAGAGGGGGGATGCTTCGGAGCCACGGAGGAGAGCGCAGGAATGGGGGTGCAGAGGGCAAAGCGGAGAGATTCCCACACAGAGGATCAGTGCCGACCAGCACTCACCAGCCCAAGAGGCTTGTCTGCTCACCCGCCGGGGCGGGCGCAGGCTGGGAGCTGAGGCTCGGGCTCAGGGAGAGGACTGGGGTTGGCTGCATGAACACAGCCTGAAGGGGGCTAGTGCGCCACAGCTAGCCGGCAGGGAGTCCGGAAAAGACTCTGGACCTGCCTAAGAGGCAACAGACCGTTGTTTCAGGAAGCGCGAGGAGAGGGGATTCCTTCCCTGTCTGCCCACAGAAGGCAGAGCACCGCTTAAATGAGCTCCAGAGACGGGCGTGAGCTGCGGCTATCAGCTCGGACACCGGAGACGGGCATGAAATGCTAACTCTGCTGTTGCAGCCACCAAGAATCCTGTGTGCAAGCACAGGTCACTATCCACACACCACCGCACTGCCCCGCGAGCCTGTGCAGCCCACCACAGCCAGGGTCCCGTGATCCAGGGACAACTTCCCCAGGAGAACACATGCCTCAGGCTGGTGCAATGTCACTTTGGCCTCTGCTGCCACAGGCTCGCCCCGCATTCCAATTATAACTACGGTACCCCTCCCTCTCTCCAGCCTGAGTGAGCCAGAGGCCCCTAATCAGCTGATGCTTTAACCCCGTCCTGCCTTGGGGAGAACAGAAGCCTGAGGGCAACCTACACGCAGAGGAGGGGCTAACTCCAAAGCTGAACCCCAGGAGTTGTGCAAACAAAGAAGAGAAAGGGAAATTTCTCCTTGCAGCCTCAGGAGAAGCAGATTAAATCCCCACAATCAACTTGAGGTACCTGCATCTGTGGAATACCTGAATAGACAAGGAATCAACCCAAAATTGAGGTAGTGGACTTTGGGAGCGACTGTAGACTTGGGGTTTGCTGTCTGTGACTGATTTGTTTCTGATTTTTATGTTTATCTTAGTATAGTTTTTAGCACTTGTTATAATTGGTGGATTTGTTTATTGGTTTCCTTGCTCTCTCATTTTTTTAAACTACATTTTTATTTTTATTACTTTAATTATTTGTTTTTATTTTATTATTTTTTTTCAATTTTTTTTCCTTTCTCTATTTCTCCCTTTTCTTCTGAGCTGTGTGGCTGACAGGGTCTTGGTGCTCCAGCCTGGTGTCAGACCTGAGCCTCTGAGGTGGGAGACCCAAATTTAGGACACTGGACCACCAGAGACCTCCCGGCTCCATGTAATATTAATTGGCGAGAGCTATCCCAGAGATCTCCAACTAAAAGCTAAGACCCATGTCCACCCAACGGCCAGCAAGCTCCAGTGCTGGACGCCTCATGCCAAACAACTGGCAAGACAGGAACACAAACCCACCCATGAACAGAGAGGCTGACTAAAAGCATAATAAGTTAACAGACACCCCCAAAGCACACCACCAGACGCAGTCCTGCTCCCCAAAAAGTCAAGATCCAGCCTCATCCACCAGAACACAGGCACCTGTCCCCTCCACCAGGAGGCCTACACAACCACTGAACCAACCTTACCCACTGGGGGCAGACACAAAAACAACGGGAACTACAAACTTGCAGACTACAAACAGAGACCCCAAACACAGTAAGTTAAGCAAAATGAGAAGACAGAGAAATACACAGAAGATGAAGGAGCAACGTAAAAACCCACCAGAGCAAACAAATGAAGAAGAAAAAGAGAGCCTATCTGAAAAAGAATTCAGAGTAATGTTAGTAAACATGATCCAAAATCTTGGAAAAAGAATGGAGAAAATACAAGGAACATTTAACAAGGACCTAGAAGAACTACAGAGCAAACAAACAAGGATGAACAACATCATAAATGAAATTAAAAATTCTCTAGAAGGAATCAATAGCAGAATAACTGAGGCAGAAGACCTGATAAATGAACTGGAAGATAAACTAGTGGAAAAAAGTACCACAGAGAAGAATAAAGAAAAAAGAATGAAAAGAATTGAGGACAGTCTTAGAGACCTATGGGACAACATTAAATGCACCAACATTCAAATTATAGGCGTCCCAGAAGAAGAGAAAAAGAAAGTGTCTGAGAAAATACTGGAAGAAATTATAGTTGAAAACTTTCCTAACATGGGAAAGGAAATAGTCAATCAAATCCAGGAAGTGCAGAGAGTACCATACAGGATAAATCCAAGGAGAAACATGCCAAGATACATTATATTCAAAATATAAAAAATTAAATACACAAAAAATATTAAAAGCAGCAAGGGAAAAGCAACAAATAACATACAAGGGAATCCCCATAAGCTTAACAGCTGATCTTTCATCAGAAACTTTGCAAGCCAGAAGGGAGTTGCAGGACATATTTAAAGTGATGAAAGGGAAAAACCTACAACCAAGATTACTCTACCCAGCAAGGATCTCATTCAGATTCAATGGAGAAATCAAAACCTTTACAAACAAGCAAAAGCTAAGGGAATTCAGCACCACAAAACCAGCTCTACAACAAATGCTAAAGGAACTTCTCTAGGCAGGAAACACAAGAGAAAGAAAAGACCTACAAAAACAAACCCAAAATAATTAAGAAAATGGTAATAGGAACATACATATTGATAATTACCTTAAATGTAAATGGATTAAATGCTCCACCAAAAGACACAGACTACCTGAATGGATACAAAAACAAGACCCGTATGAAGGCTGTCTACAAGACACCCACTTCAGACCTAGGGACACATACAGACTGAAAGTGATGGGATGGGAAAAGATATTCCATCCAAATGGAAATGAAAAGAAAGCTGGAGTAGCAATTCTCATATCAGACAAAATAGACTTTAAAATAAAGACTATTATAAAAGACACAGAGAACACTACATAATGATCAAGGGATCAATCCAAGAAGAAGATATAACAATTGTAAATATTTCTGCACCCAACATAGGAGCACCTCAATACATAAGGCAAATGCTAACAGGCATAAAAGGGGAAATCAACAGTAACACAATACTACTAGGGGACTTTAACACCCCACTTTCACCAATGGACTGATCATCCAAAAGAAAACAAATAAGGAAACACAAGCATTAAATGACACATTAAACATGATGGACACTATAAAACCCTTAGAGGAAAATATAGGCAGAACACTCTATGACATAATCACAAAACGATCCTTTTTGACCCACCTCCTAGAGAAATGGAAATAAAATAAAAAATAAACAAATGGAACCTAATGAAACTTAAAAGGTTTTCCACAGCAAAGGAAACCATAAACAAGATGAAAAGACAACCCTCAGAATGGGAGAAACTATTTTCAAATGAAGTAACTGACAAAGGATTAATTTCCAAAATTTACAAGCAACTCATGTAGCTCAATATAAAAAAAAAACAAACAACCCAATCACAAAATGGGCAGAAGACCTAAATAAACATTTCTCCAGACAAGATACATGGATTGCCTACAAACACATGAAAGGATGCTCAACATCACTAATCATTAGAGAGATGTAAATCAAAACTATAGTGAGGTATCACCTCACACTGGTCAGAATGGTCATCATCAAAAAACCTACAAACAATAAATGCTGGAGAGGGTGTGGAGAAATAGAGTCCTCTATAGTGAGTTGGATAGACCTAGAGTCTGTCATACAGAGTGAAGTGAGTCAGAAAGAGAAAAACAAATAACATATGCTAACACATATACATGGAATCTAAAAAAAAGGTTCTGATGAACTTAGAGGCAGGATAGGAATAAAGATGCAGATGCAGAGAATGGACTTCAGGACATGGGGAGGGGGAAGTGTAAGCTGGGACAAAGTGAGAGAGTAGCATTGACATATATACACTACCAAATGTAAAACACATAGCTAGTGGGAAGCAGCCACATAGCACAGGGAGATCAGCTGGGTGCTCTGTGACCACCTAGAGGGGTGGTATAGGGAGGGTGGGAGGGGACACAAGAGGAAGGGCATATGGGGATATATGTATACATATAGCTGATTCACTTTGATATACAGCAGAAACGAACACAACATTGTAAACAATTATACTCCAATAAAGATGTTAAAGAAAAAAAGAAAGAATTGGAAAGTCACAGAAATCCTTTCACCGGAGAGGTTAACAATGCTGCCTGTGAAGATTTAGCCATAGAAATATTTAGAGGCAAGGGGAAGGTATGAAATGACTTACTGTATGAACATACACTGTTTGAACAAATACTGTGAATTAAAAAAATATATATATATATGGCAAAACTCTATTAACACAACCCTGACAATGGTAACAACAGCTGTCCCCGTTTGCTTCCTAAACAAACACAAAAGACAAAATACAATACTCTGTTGTGCTTACATGTGCCTTTCATGCATGTCATTGTTGAGGAACATAACTCAATGACCCGAACAGCAAAAGCTCCTGGTTCTTCTGCTGGCACTGTCAAAATGGAAATCTGAAAAGCAGAAACAAAATATCAGACATAGCTGTTAGATCTCATTTTCAGTCTTCTATCATTAGAGTGTAATTAACTTCCAAACTGAGAGTCTTTTTTCAAACACTCATTGATGTTTGAAAAACATTGATCTGGAAGGATTGAATTTTAGAACACAGTTTGAAACATAAAGCATGCATATGTGTCCTAATGTCCAGTTTCTGCATTATTGATATATTTACATATGTTATATATTGCAGTCCTTTAATTTGTAGACAATAAATATTTCAAATATCTTTAATATTTATTAAATCCTTCACTTACTACATATTTTCAAAGGATATGATTAATTACTTCTGAGTTGTATGCACTTCACTGTTTGAAATCAGAGCACATTAAATTAATTTTGATTATTCATATTGGCTAAAATTAGCAGTTATAGAGCACTAAAAATTTAAAATGTTACAAATTGCAAAGAAATTGAAATAAGCAAAGTATATGTCAAAATATACCAAAGTACAGCTAAATATATACCAAAATGTTTCAAAATGAATGGCTTCAAAGTAATTTAAGGACTCCATTAATATGTAGTATGCTGCCCTAGGCACCACTCATATGCTATATGGCTTTATATTTAAAAGACTTTAAATAACCATCAGGTCAGTGTTTCTCTACAGAACCAAAAGCTTCAATATTAATTTTCAATTTAATCTTCAATCTGAGGAAACTATACTATTTTATATAGGAAACATTGCCAAAAAGCAAAGCCCCATTTGTACTTTTACCTGTGAGCATTATGCTTAGATTTTTGACTGGCAATGTCACATTGATAGCCTACTGAGGAAATGCCTACAAGTTCTGAAAATAGAAATTATTTTGATAATTATGACTATCTTATTATCATTACCTGTGTATACATTTTGGGTTTTACAATGTCTCAAAAATTGTGTTCTCCATATTCCTCTTAACTCCTTTTGCTGCTGTCTATGATAAAAAGTGTTGTACTTTAGCATTAAAGAGAGAGGAACACTAAAACATGGATTTAATGTCGTATGATAATTATCAAATGACTATGACTAATAACATGATTATAACTGGAAAGGTATCTTAAGGACTGTATCAACACGTAAGTACTTCTTTTGTTTCCTACAACTATCATCTTTATTTTTTTTAAAAAATTGAGATATAATCAGTGACCCCCTACCACAGTGCCTTCTGTCTGAACTCTGAGAATGTAACTGTCTTAAATCTCAGAGAGATTATAACAGCCATCAAAAGATAATTCCTTCAACACTTTAATACCACTTCCATAAAATTTATCTAGACCGACACCTACTCTTTCCTCTAAGTCTCATCATTTTATTTGTGCTTCAAAAATTTAAAAAGGGGAAAAGAAACTCATATAGGAAACAAAAAAAGGCAGGCCAGGTGTACATTTTAGATTGATCTCTCTGATGGCTGTATGGAGGATAGATTTATAGGAGAGAAGATGAGAAGCAGGGTGACCAGTTAGAAGGAAGAGGTGATGAGTTCCAAAACTGGAGCAGTGAGAATAAGGATCAAGAGGAAAAGCAGACTGGAGCAACTTCTAGGATGTACAGTGACAAGGACCTGGAGGCTCATGAGATGTCAGAGATAGGAGGAAGAAGTTGTTGTTGGAAGGATGTAAGTGCTTTCATGGAAGTAGGAAGCGATGGATGAGTAGTTTGGAGAGCGAAGACGGTGAGTTCAGCTCTGACTATGTTCAGTTTGAGGAGTCCCTGGGACAGATGTCCAGTAGGAAATTTGGCCTGCGGGCCAAAAGTCCTGGGAGATATACAAGTGGAAGGCTGTCACCAACTTTTATGCAGAGTTGGAACCATGAGAGTACATGGAGTCAAGCAGCAAGTGTGCAAAGAGTAACAGATATGGTGGGCTGAGAACCCTGAAGAGGCCCGATATTTAAGAGGAGGATAGAGCCCACAGAGGAGACAGAGAGGGAATAGCCAGAGAGTTATGAGGACAACCAGGAGAACACAGTGTCATGGAAGCCAAAGGAGTAGAGAGTTTCAAGAGAAAGGGAATAATCAACACTGTCAAATATACCAGAAAAGACCTAGTAAACAAAACCCCCAAAACGCCCTGTGGTCTTGACTAGTATAAAGTTATTAATAAAATTACCAAGAGAAACTATGGTTGGAATGGGAGGGTAGAAGCCAGGTTGGTTGGTCTAGAAATGAATGAGAGGTAAGGAGCTGGAGGCAGCAAGTAGAGATACCATCTCAAAAATGTTGACAGAAGCAGGGAAGAGATTGGATACTAGCTACAGATGGGGGCAGACTCAAGGGAGCATTTTTCTGTTTGCCTTATTATTTTAATTTTTGGAACAGAAAATGCTAATACATGTGTATAGGTTGAGGGGAAGGTGCCAATAGTGGGGAGAGGCTGAAAATGTAGGAGAGAGCAGGCATACAGGCTGGTGTGGGTGCATGTGTGTGTCAAGGGTGCTGGTGAAAGGGCTTGGCCTTGGACAAGGAGGGGAGACCCCTCATTAGTCTCTGTGCTGGTGTACATAAATTGTGGGTGGTCGGGCAGGAGGTTAAAGGGCACTGTGCTTAGTAGGTGTCGTTACTTTTCTCAACAAAGTGATGGGGAAGAGTGAGAGGGCTAAAGGTGGGTAAAATAGTGAAAAGTTGGACTAGGCTCTGAGGGGAGAGGGCACTGTCTGAGCCAGTGAGGAGCTAACTGGTGGTGGGTACTGAGGGTCCTGCTGGATGAGGTTGGTGCCCCCAACACTGTGGTGGCGCCAGTCTGTCTGGTTGTACTGTTTTCCCAATCAGCCCTTAGTGATCCAGGCGTAGATCCCAGCTTCATCCAGGGATGGGACTTTCCTCTGTGGGTGCAGAGGAAGAATATGGCTACAGGGGAATTGAAGGTGTTGGAGAAAGAGCAGTTCAGAAGATCCACCATGTGGTCTAGGACACGGAAAAGGAAGAGGGCAGAAGGGAGCTGGTAATCCCAGAGGAAACAGAGGGAACAAGGAATTGTAGGTCTCTTTTAATAGGTCAATGAGTAGGCTGGGTGGGGGTAAGAGAATGAAAAAGCTGGAAGGATCAGAGCAGATTAATGCCACTGTAAACCCATGACCTCCAGACTCAATTGGACCCCTCAACACTGCCCAGCCATCTGACCACGAGACAGGTCACTCTCCACGGTGATTATTTTACACCTTTCCGTGAGCTTTGACCCATCCCCACACTCACACCCCCATTCTCAGGAGATAACCTCACCTTGTAATTTAAAAAGTAAATAGAACCCATCAGATGGGAACTCCCAAACCTACAAATTCTCCTGCATTCACCCTCTTATTTCAAAGTGTCTCACATCCCATCTAAGGGTAATGTTTTTTACCTGTTCTCTGAATCCCATCCTCCCCAGCCTTTATCTGGACCTTGCTGCATCAATTATCCTCCTTTTCTCCTGGGAACCTTCAACCTCTCCCTCTTTACTGGCCCCATCCCCAACAGTTGGAATATACTCTAATACACGGGGCCCCAACCCCCGGGCCACGGATGGGTACCGGTGTCTGTGGCCTGTTAGGAACCGAGCCGCACAGCAGGAGGTGAGCGGCAGGCAAGCGAGTGAAGCTTCATCTGTATTTACAGCCGTTCCCCATTGCTCGCGTTACCACCTGAGCTCCGCCTCCTATCAAATCAGTGGTGGCATTAGATTCTCATAGGAGTGCGAACCCTATTGTGAACTGCGCATGCGAGGGATCTAGGTTGCACACTCCTTATGAGAAACTAATGCCTGATGATCTGAGGTGGAGCTGAAGTGGTGATGCTAGCGCTGGTGAGCGGCTGCAAATACAGATTATCATTAGCAGAGAGGTTTGACTGCACAGAGACCATAATAAATCAATTGCTTGCAAACTCATATCAAAACCCTCTCAGTGAGTCGCAAGTGAAAACAAGCTCAGGACCCCCACTGATTCTGCCATATGGTGAGTTGTATAATTATTTCATTATATATTACAATGTAATAATAATAGAAATAAAGCGCACAACAAATGTAATGTGCTTGAATCATCCCCAAACCATCCCCCCAACCCCGGTTCATGGAAAAACTGTCTTCCACGAAACTGGTCCCTGGTGCCAAAAGTGTTGGGGACCGCTGCTTTAATACTTTAAAGAAATGCCCTCTTCGCTTCCACATCCCTCTGCAGGAATCACTTCTTCCCTCTTACTCTTCCCAGCTTAGCTTCTTTAGAAGCATCTGTTTGTTCTCTTCACTTTTCTGCCTTTGTCACTCTTCGACCCATTCACAAAGCTTATGGTTTACTGGGAGCTACAGACAAGTAAACTGGCAACTACAGACAGTGTGATGAGTGCTATGACTTTACCACTTCTCGCTCACACCTGTCACACTGTACTGTCGTTGCTATTTATCTGTCTGTATCTGTATCCTCTAGACTGCAAGCTATGAGGGCACAGATGCTATCACGGTCAGCACTATCTCCTCAGAACCCAGCACACTGGCTGGCATGTCGAAGGCACTCATTGTCTGCTGAATGATTAAATGAAAGAATTTGCACTCACTAGTAAAATTAACATATTTGCTTTATATAATACAAAGCTTCCAACTTAAGGAAATATCGGAACCTATTTTTAGCAGTAGCATATAGGATAGGTCTGACAGTCACACTTACTGAGAACGCTGATTTTATCAGTCCTGTAAACTATGGTCAGAAGGAGAAGGGAGCATACTTCTGGAATTTAAGTGTTAAAACTGAGGAAAAACCACAGGTATAAAGATATTTCTATCGAATCAGGGGTTATGAGGAGGAAGGGGGTACCAAAATGAACCATGGTGATGAGGAAATGTCAGAACTGAAAACGTGTGCTGATATTCATTCACACCGGGCCCCTAATGGTGAGCTTACCACCACTGCTGTAGGATTGGTTACCATAAAGCCTTTTCCTCCAAGATTTTTAAATGCTTCTAAATGCTTTTCTTCTCATAGTAATATACTTTCAATTTCACAGAAATAGCTGTAAAAAAACTACGATTTCAATATTCCTAGAATAAATCTGTTACATAAGATGCAATTATTTGTTCCACTGAAAATCTTTAAGAAACCAAGAGTATTACATAATTGCCATTATGTATTTTTTAAATGCATTAAATGTATTAGTACATATTGGTTAATATATTTTATTTCACCGATATTAATTTACACATATTACCATGTAGATTAAGTTAGTAACATGTTATTATAAAGTACAGGACTGGAATTACCTGTTGATCTGAATCTGTTTTTAGTACAGACCTATCCGTAATCAAGACTGCCCTGGAGATCTGCCTGTAATGCAGAAAACAGTTAATAAGTGACTCAGATTCCATGGATAAATTTCATTTATATAGCTATACAACCACCAGAAGGCATGTTTCAAAGAACTGTTATGATAAAAGTGTCACCTCCCCAAACCAAGTCAAGTTCTGCTTTAATCTTTTCTTGGCTCATGAAAGGAGGATGTGTGACCTGGAGACAGACCCTAGCTGATGCAAAGGAGTCAGCATTAGGCTAGGGTCCTCCACAAAACCGGACCTTATAAGAGAACAGTGGTAACACACTGAATGTATCTTTGGTTTGGTATACATTTGCATCTTACTTGAAGAACAGAGTCATACAGAAGTGTCAATATAATCACACAGATGAATTTCCCTAAGTTTCACCTTCCCTTGCAGAGTGGCTGGAGGGGTGCCTTACCTGTATTGCACATGCGAGCATGTGTTCTCAGAAAAGTAACTGTCTTCCACAAGGAAATGCTTAGAGATTATTCTCTGACCAAACTGATCTATGATTGCTTTACATCTACGAAGAAGATAAGCACAGCAAAATAGTTCTCATTAATGATTACATAATTGAGAAAATGAACATAATCAGCTACCAATCTTTAAAACTAATGTCTTAAAAGATTTTAAAATTGCCTACAACTTCACATTTTTGACACAAAACTTCACTAACCTGCAGAATATACATTCTTGTTGCTATTTTGAAGTCTTTTAAACTATAAAATAAGTATAGACTAGAACTTATTTATTTGAATGCTTAATAATAAGAATAAAGCTAGGACAAGTATTATTCTATAAGCTTTTCTAATGTTTAGGAACATAGAAACTTTTTCTTTGTTTAGGAAACAGGCTTTTTTTTTTTTCCTTAACAGAACTAAGAAGAGGGGGAGGAAAAGTTGATTAAATATCTTGTTATATCATTCACAGCCTATAAAAGTCACTAAAGGTTTTTTATTTTTCTGTTAAGTGTCACTTTCTCTTTTGTTCAAGAATAGCTATCTTGTCACACGTGTGATAATGTTTTAAACCAGAAAAACGGGATGGAGCTTCTTTTAATATCTGTTTCCACTCTACTCCAAAGGATGATCATATAAAGATTTCTTTCAAGTGCTGTTTCCAAATAAGGAAAACACTTATGCATGGACATTATCAGGTCTCTGTCATCTGATATGTGTTGGGAAAATGAATAATATAGAACCCTCCATTGACCTTCTTTCAATGTGTCTAGATAAAAGGATGAAAATTAGAATCCATCTCCTTACAGTGCCACAAGTTATAAATGTACTTTATAGGGCTCATTATCCAAACTAATGGACTAAGGGAAACATCCTTGAAATGGACTTACCAGAACTGACAAAGCCAGTATGCAATATTTCAGGAACTATATGCAAATGCCTGCATGTTTTCTATATCTTTTTATTATAGAAATAGCACAATTTACTTTTATCACAGCTTTCCTTTCGGGACTAGAATTATTTTATTAGAAATACACTTATGTGTTGCTCCTCATAAAACTCAAGCAAATAATTTCAAACTTATGTCATATTTTAAATATACTGGTATAAATTAAAATATGTTACATCACTCTAAAAATAAGCCAAGTAAGAGCTATTTACTAGGCATAAAGGCATTAACAGTAAAATGACAAATATCCAAGGCCAATTGTGAGAGGAATTTAATGTATTTCCTAAAGGCAGATTATGATATGCTGATACTCTTGAATAAATGGCATGCCACTGTCATCAGGATAGACTATGATATCTTGTGATGTTAGATACACATATTTTTAATCAATTAACTACATATTAATGCATATGTTATATTACATTAATATTTACGTGATTTTGTTCCCCATCTCACCTCCATTCCACTTCCTTTCTCTTCCCCACTTATGTTTCTATGCATATCTCCTCACATTTCATTAAACTAGAGTTCTCTCTTTATAAAATACTTAACTACATAGATATAAGGTATTTATACCTATTTTCCAAAATAAGTATTTAAAAACTGAAAGGCAAGTTACTCATTCAGTTTCCTGTTTTATTTATTTATTTATTTTAATTAAAACAAAAATTGGGGAGGCTGTGCCGCGAGGCTTGTGGGATCTTAGTTTCCTGACCAGGGATCGAACCCGGGCCCTGGCAGTAAAAGTACCGAGCCCTAACCAATGGACCACCAGGGAATTCTCTCAGTCTCTTTAAGACATTTCATATATAATTTAAAACACAAGGTACTTTGGCGAGGGAAAAGAGAAATCTACTGATCCATCATGAAGCATTGATCCCTATTTGTCCTGGAAACACTGACAAGCCTTTTTCTTACCTTTAACTCAGAGACTATACAAAGTCAAGAGGGAATAATCTGGGCAGAAAAAAGAGGGTGTAAAAATCTTCTATATCTTGATAGGGATTTGGGTTATACAGATTTATCATCTGTCAGCACTCAGGTAATGAGCACTTAAGGTTTGGGCACTTTAGGGACTTCCTTGGTGATCCAGTGGCTAAGACACTCCCAATGCAGGGGGCCCAGGTTCAATCTCTGGTCAGAGAACTAGACCCTACCTGCATGCCCCAATTAAAGAGCCCGCATGCAGCAATGAAGATCCTGTGTGCCACAACCAAGACCCAGAACAGCCTAAATAAATATTTAAAAAAAAGATTTTTGCACTTTATCATATGTAAATATTACATCAGAAGAAAAAGCTGTAAACAAATATTAAACTCTAGTTAATGACATGCATACTGAAGTGTTTAGGGGGAATTGAACTGATATCTGGAATTTACTGTGAAATGCTTAAAAAGGTGAATAGATGAACAGAGGGATGAATATTTGGGTAGACATATGATTAAGCAAGCATATTAAAATGTTAACTGCAGAATCTAGGTGGTGGATATATAGGTGATCATCTTAAAATTCTTTCAACATTGGCGTAGAGTTGAAAATTTTCACCATAAAATGTTGGAATCAAATTGAGAGAGGGAGTGATGTTAGTACAAATCTTGGACTCCAGTCTAAGTCTTTGCAAAGGGCTCCCATTTAAATAAACCACACAACTAAACCTTGCCCTCAAGCTTGTGGAGAGCTCCTTGCTTATAGGCTTCCAAACACTAATGGGGCTGCTTTGGTGGTAGTTACACCTTTGGTGACAGGCAGACATTGGTTTCAGAAATTACGGTATTAGAACTACTGAGGACCACTCAAGAGGGAAGGATGGGTGCATGGAGATTGGGGAGCTCAACTATGCAAGCACAATATGCCAATAAATGTGCCTCTTTATGCTGAAGCTTCTGGATGAAACAGTGATTCTTAAAGGAGAAGGAGGAGAAGGAAGCAAATCAGAATCACACCTGGGGGACTTTTTCAAATTATAAGTACCCCTGGAGATTCTGATAAGCTCCCAAATCCCAGGGAAGAATCACCATGTAGTGTGCCACAGTACTGTTGTATCTTTACCCTGTGCTAGGTGGAGAAAAGTCAAGAGCTATTGCTACAGAAAAAAATATTGATTTCTGCAGAAATTGAGGTGATGGTCACATGTGCCTAGTCAGTCTGGTAGATGATAATACAACTTACCTGATAGTCTCATGCTAAAGTACTAAGGCTCCAGGCCTGAGCAAAGCTGTTCAAACCAAAATACATTTAAGAAAGTGATAAGATTTGTTTTCCCCTCAGATACTTACTTACTGTCATATATTAGGCCTAATTGGGAGAACAACGAGTAAAGGAATATTGATTTGGTACCTAGACTTAGACTTTGTATTACAAAGATTAATATAAAAAATTATGACATTCAAGTAATGAAAAACAACAAAATGAAACAGTGCTGCCAGAGACATTAAAATATCCCCTTGTCCACCCCTCCCACATGAACCTGAGGAAGCCATTAAAGATTAACAACATTCTGGATTTAGTTGAGGGCCTTGCTGAGCCTCATAAATAGTAAATTGAGGAGGAACATGATAGGAATTTCCAGTTACACAGACACAATGACCAAGCTGATCATAAGAATCACTGAAGCCAGACAGAACATTTCTAGAGCTGAGCTTTCTAAATCAACAAATCACAACAATTATTCAGTTCTTGGTTCAATGACATGAGGACATAAAGAGCAAAATGATGATAAGGAAGAAAACAATCAGCAAGATGAAAACTCTTTATCTGGAATTTGGCCCAGAAGATTAAAGTAACATTAAAATAGGTATCCATTCTCTATAATCTTCAGAATTAATATCCCAACTGTTTTTATGATAAGGAATACATAAATCACATATGAAATCATGAAAAGGAAAATATATTAATTAAGGAAATTAGAAGATTCCCAGTAATTGAAGGAAACAAGATAATTCCCCCTACTCACTATCCCCTTCCATACTTACTCAAACACATTGGTTCAAATGCCACCTCTTCGATGAAACCATTCCAAAATGCCTATTACTCATTTTTCTTGGGTAAAAATCTACTCCAATAGTCTCAAACATGATTATAATTCCAAACCTATGGTTCTCTGTTGTAATCAATCCCAAGCTCTGTATCCATATTTTTAACTGTCTATTACCTATTTTTTCTGGATAGGTAATAGACAGTTAAATCATGGCTCCTCACCTGCTTCCCCACTTGGAATCCCAGTCTCAGTTAATGGCATGACCAGCAGTTATAGAGTTTCCCTAGCTCAAAATCTCTCTTCCCACATCTAATCTGCTACTCAAAACTAGCCTCTTTTCTCCATCTCCACTGACACTGCCCTAGACTCTTGTTAAGTCTAATAAGACAATGGACTGCTAACACATTGGTAACTCATTTGTTTGACATAAGTGTGTGGCATAACAACCACGTGCCAAGCACTGTTGTAAGAGGTGAAAGCTTGGGGAGGAGGGGCAGAGTATCAGGGAATGCTCTTTGGAGGAAGTGATACATTAGCTGCTTTTAAAGCAGTTAAAACAAGCAAATAAGAAGAACATTTCAGTAGAAGGGCAGCATCTGCAGGGGTACAGAGGCAAGTAAGAGAAGTACAGGGAGGGAACAACAAGCAGTTCAGTGTTACTGACAATAAAATGGAAGCAGAGAGAGAAGAGAGATGAGCTGAGAGAGGCAGGCAAAGGTCAGACCCCAGAGTCTCATGTGTCATATAAAAGGGTCTCAGACTTCATTCTGAAGTGATATAAAGTCACTGAAACTTTTTACATAGGGAGGGACAAAGCCAGATCTGCATACTGAACAGATCTCAATGTATAATTATCTCATTAATTTATTTGTTCTTTAATGTCCCCCAGTAGACTCTAAGCTCCATGAGGACAAAGACCATGATTGTCTTGTTCTGTGCTGTATCTCCAGTGCCTGGCACACAGATAACAACTGTGCATGGATGACTGAATAATAGATGGACGGATGATGGAAGTATTCCATGTACATGAATAGTGCAGAGACAGAAACAAAGATACAGAATCTCTGATTTAGCAGGTAAAGAATCTCTTTCCATCACAGTGCTTCTTCCAAATCACTTCCGATCACAGAATTTGTTAAAGTTCACGCATCTAGTAAGTGGGGAAGCCAGGGTACAGATCCAGGCCTACCTGACCTTAGAGCCTGTAACCTTTGTACACAAGGGCAAGATTCATGTTTTATTTATCTCTTTATCCCCATAGCAACTAGCATGTGGGTTGGTGGAGATTAAATATCTAGAATATTACCACTATCATTATGCAAATGGGACATACTAAAATCAGAAATTTGGCGATTTTCCTACAATGACAAATGGTATTAAGAATCATTCACCTCACGCTTGTTCTAACATACTATTCATTACTAACTTCCAAGTACCTGGGAAAGGTAGAGTTATTCCTGACATCAGAAAAAAAGATATCTCCAAGAAATAGTAATAGCAGAAAATCTAGTAAGTGAGACAGCTGAAGTTCACAAGAACACTAGCTGAAGTAATTAGATTCAGACTACTGGTTACAGACATGTCTGGTCCAAGGTCATCCATACCCCATCCTAATATCAAATACTACACTGCTAAATGGCCAAATCTAATGTACAGGGGTTTTATATGGTCAGCACTGCTGCAATGAAAAAGAAAGCTGCTCAACAAGAGCATTCAGTGTCTCCAGAAACAGTCAACAGAGGGGTTCAGTATTAGAATTTAATGAGAGGGTAGAGAAAAGAACTACTGATACCCATGTCCTCTAAAAATTAGTAAAGCAGAGTCAGTAGATAATATAGCCAAGAGAGCACAGTCAATGTGGATTTCAGGAGAGCAAATTAAACAAAAATGAAAAATAAGACAACACAAGTTATTTTTATGAAAAAGAAATACTTTGAAGACCAGGTTCAAGATGGCAGAGTAGAAGGACGTATTCTCACTCCTTCTTGAGAGAGCACCAGGAACACAACTAACTGCTGAACAATCATTGAAAGGAAGACACTGGAACTCACCAAAGAAGATACCCCACATCCAAAGACAAAGGAGAAGCCACAATGAGATGGTAGAGGGGCGCAATCACAATAAAATCAAAGCCCATAACTGCTGGGTGGGTGACTCACTTATACCACAGAAGTCCACCCACTGGAGTGAAGGTTCTGAGTCCCACGCAAGAATTCCCAACCTGGGGGTCTGGCAAAGGGAGGAGGAATTCCTAAAGAATCAGAATTTGAAGGCTAGCAGGATTTGATTGCAGGACTTTCACAGGACTGGGGGAAACAGAGACTCCATTCGTGGAAGGCACACACAAAGTAGTGTGTGCATCGGGACTCAGAGGAAGGAGCAGTGACCCCAGAGGAGACTGAACCAGACCTATATGCTAGTGTTGGAGGGGCTCCTGCAGAGGCAGGGGGTGGCTGTGTCTCACTCAGAGGACAAAGACACTGGCAGCAGAAGTTCTGGGAAGTACTTATTGGCGTGAGCCCTCCCAGAGTCCACCATTAGCCCCACCATAGAGCCTGGGTAGGCTCCAGTGTTGGGTCCTTTCAGGCCAAACAACCAACAGGGAGAGAACCCAGCCCCACCCACCAGCAGAGAAGTGGATTAAAGTTTTACTGAGCTCTGCCCACCAGAACAACAGCCAGCTCTACCCACCACCAGTCCCTCCCATCAGGAAACTTGCACAAGCCTCTTAGACAGTCTCATCCACCAGAGGGCAGACAGCAGAAGCAAGAAGAACTACAATCCTGTAGCCTGTGGAACAAAAACCACATCCACAGAAAGACAGACAAGATGAAAAGGCAGAGGGCTATGTACCAGATGAAGGAACAAGATAAAACCCCAGAAAAACAACTAAATGAAGTGGAGATAGGCAACCTTCCAGAAAAAGAATTCAGAATAATGTACTGAAGATGATCGAGGACCTCAGAAAAATAATGAAGGCAGGATCCAGAAGATGCAAGAAATGTTTTACAAAAACCTACAAGAATTAAAGAACAAACAAATAGAGATTAAAATAGCACTAAAAACCTACCTCAGGAAACAAGAAACATCTCAAATAAACAAGCTGACTTTACACCTAAAACAATTACAGAAAGAAGAACAAAAAAAGCCCAATGTGAGCAGAAGGAAAGAAATCATAAATATCAGATCAGAAATAAATGAAAAAGAAAACAAAAGGGAGAAGACTCAAATCATTAGAATTAGAATTGAAGAAGGAGAAGTAACAATGGACACTGCAGAAATACAAAAGATTACTAGAGATTACTACAAGCAACTGTATGCCAATAAAATGGACAACCTGGAAGAAATGGACAAATTCTTAGAAATGCACAACCTGCCGAGAGTGAACCAGGAAGGAATAGAATATATGAACAGACCAATCACAAGCACTGAAATTGAAACTGTGATTAAAAATCTTCCAACAAACAAAAGCCCAGGACCAGATGGCTTCACAGGCGAATTCTATCAAACATTTAGAGAAGAGCTAACACCTATCATTCTCAAACTCTTCCAAAAGATAGTAGACGGAGGAACACTCCCAAACTCATTCTCTGAGACGACCATCACCCTGATACCAAAACCAAAGACATCACAAAGAAAGAAAACTAATGGCCAATATCACTGATGAACATACATGTAAAAATCCTCAACAAAATACTAGCAAACAGAATCCAACAGCACATTAAAAGGATCATACACCATGATCAAGTGGGGTTTATTCGAGGAATGCAAGGATTCTTCAATACATGCAAATCAAACAACGTGATATACCATATCAACAAACTGAAGGAGAAAAACCATATGATCATCATCATCTCAGTAGATGCAGAGAAAGCTTTTGACAAAATTCAACACCCATTTATGATAAAAACCCTGCAGAAAGCAAGAAACTGAAGAAGAAAAAGCATATGATCATCTCAATAGATGCAGAGAAAGCTTTTGACAAAATTCAACACCCATTTATGATAAAAACCCTGCAGAAAGTAGGCATAGAGGGAACTTTCCTCAACATAATAAAAGTCATACATGACAAAGCCACAGCCAAAATCATGCTCAATGGTGAAAAACTGAAACCATTTTCATTATCAGGCACAAGACAAGGTTGCCCACTCTCACCACTCTTATTCAACACAGTTTTGGAACTTCTAGCCACAGCAAAAAGAGAAGAGAAAGAAATAAAAGGAATACAAATCGGAAAAGAAGAAGTAAAGCTGTCACTGCAGATGAAATGATACTCTACATAGAGAATCTTAAAGATGCTACCAGAAAACTACTAGAGCTAATCAATGAATTTGGTAAAGTAGCAGGATACAAAATTAATGCAGAGAAATATCTGGCATTCCTATACACTAACGATGAAAAATCTGAGAGTGAAATTAAGAAACACTCTCATTTACCATTGCAACAAAAAGAATAAAATATCTAGGAATTAACCTACCTAAGGAGACAAAAGACCTGTATGCAGAAAATTATAAGACACTGATGAAAGAAACTAAAGATGATACAAACAGATGGAGAGATATACCACGTTCTTCGATTGGAAGAATCAACATTGTGAAAATGACTCTAGTACCCAAAGCAATCTACAGATTCAATGCAATCCCTATCAAACTACCACTGGCATTTTTTACAGAACTAGAACAAAAAATTTCACAATTTGTATGGAAACACAAAAGACCCCGAACAGCCAAAGCAATCTTGAGAACGAAAAATGGAGCTGGAGGAATCAGGCTCCCTGACTTCAGACTATACTACAAACCTACAGTAATCAAGACAGTATGGTACTGGCACAAAAACAGAAATATAGATCAATGGAACAGGATAGAAAGCCCAGAGATAAACCCACACACATATGGTCACCTTATCTTTGATAAAGGAGGGAAGGATATACAGTGGAGAAAAGACAGCCTCTTCAATAAGTGGTGCTGGGAAAACTGGACAGCTACATGTAAAAGTATGAAATTAGAACAATCCCTAACACCACACACAAGAATAAACTCAAAATGGGTTAAAGACCTAAATGTAAGGCCAGACACTATCAAACTCTTAGAGGAAAACATAGGCAGAACACTCTATGACATAAATCACAGCAAGATCCTTTTTGACCCACCTCCTAGAGAAATGGAAATAAAAACAAAAATAAACAATTTGACCAAATGAAACTTAAAAGCTTTTGCATAGCAAAGGATACCATAAAGAAGACCAAAAGACAACCCTCAGAATGGGAGATAATAGTTGCAAATGAAGCAACTTACCAAGGATTAATCTCCAAAATTTACAAGCAACTCATGAAGGTCAATAGCAACAACAACAAAAAACAACTCAATCAAAAAATGGGCAGAAGTCGTAAACAGACATTTCTCCAAAGAACATATACAGATTGCCAACAAACACATGAAAGAATGCTCAACATCATTAATCATTAGACAAATGCAAATCAAAACTACAATGAGATATCATCTCACACCAGTCAGAATGGCCATCATCAAAAAATCTAGAAAGGAGAAAAACAAATACCATATGCTAACACACATATATGGAATCTAAGAAAAAAAATGTCATGAAGAGCCTAGGGTTAGGAGGCGAATAAAACACAGACTTACTAGAGCATGGACTTGATGATATGAGGAGGGGGAAGGGTAAGCTGTGACGAAGTGAGAGAGTGTCATGGACATATATACACTACCAAATGTAAAATAGATAGCTAGTGGGAAGCAGCCGCATGGCACAGGGAGATCAGCTAGGTGGTTTGTGACAACCTAGAGCAGTGGGATATGGAGGGTGGGAGGGAGGGAGATGCAAGAGGGAAGAGATATGGGAACATATGTATATGTATAACTGATTCACTTTGTTGTAAAGCAGAAACTAACACACCATTGTAAAGCAATTATACTCCAATAAAGATGTTAAAAAAAAGATGAAATTGTAATTAGTACAGAAAACTTTAATATTTTCCCCAAAACGTAAATTATGGTAAATGTAAAAAATTTCAAAAATTAAAATTTTATTCATTTGTTTTGAAAAAAAAATTAAAGACAAAAAAAATTACTGAAAGCAGCAAGGGAAAAAGGACAAATAACATATAAGAGAACTCCCATAAGGTTAACAGCTGATGTCTCAGCAGAAACTCTACAAGCCAGAAGGGACTGGCATGACATATTTAAAGTGATGAAAGAGAAGAACCTACAACCAAGATTACCCGGCAAGGATCTCACTCAGATTTGATGGAGAAATCAAAATGTTTACAGACAAGCAAAAGCGAAGAGAATTCAGTACCACCAAACCAGCTCTACAACAAATGCTAAAGGAACTTGTCTATGTGGGAAACATAACAGAAGAAAAGGACCTACAAAAACAACCCAAAACAATTAAGAAAATGGTAATAGGAACATACATATCGATAATTACCTTAAATGCGAATGGGTTAGGTACTCCAACCAAAAGATACAGGCTCGCTGAATGGATACAAAAACAAAATCCATATATATGCTATCTACAAGAGACCCACTTCAGACCTAGGGACACATACAGACTGAAAGTGAGGGGATGGAAAAAGATTTTCCATGCAAATGGAAATCAAAAGAAAGCTGGAGTAGCAATACTCGTATCAGGTAAAATAGACTTTAAAATAAACAATGTTACAAGAGACAAGGAAGGACAGTACATAATGATCAAGGGATCAATCCAGGAAGAAGATAAAACAATTATAAATATATATGCACCCCACATAGAAGCACCTCAATACATAAGGCAAATGCTAACAGCTAAAAAAGAGGAAATCGACAGTAACACAATAATAGTGGGGTACTTTAACACCTCACTTACACCAATGGACATTATCCAAACAGAAATTTAATAAGGAAACACAAGCTTTAAATGACACAATAGACCACACAGATTTAATTGATATTTATAGGACATTACATCCAAAACCAGCAGATTACACTTTCTTCTCAAGTGTGCATGGAACATTCTCCATGATAGATCACATCTTGGGTCACAAATCAAGCCTCAGTAAATTTAAGAAAATTGAAATATACCAAGCCTCTTTTCTGACCACAGCACTATGAGATTAGAAATCAATTACAGGGAAAAAAACGTAAAAAACACAAACACATGGAGGCTACACAATACGTTACTAAATAACCGAGAGATCATTGAATCAAAGAGGAAATCAAAAAATACCTAAAGACAAATGACAATGAAAACACGATGATCCAAAACCTATGGGATGCAGCAAAAGCAGTTCTAAGAGGGATGTTTATAGCAATACAAGCCTAGCTCATGAAACAAAAAAATCTCAAATAAACAAACAAACCTTACACCTAAAGGAACTAGAGAAAGAAGAACAAACAAAACCCAAA
>NC_041234.1:61756173-61758536 GCF_002837175.3 Physeter macrocephalus
TAAACAAAATTGATAAACCATTAGCCAGACTCATCAAGAAAAAGAGGGAGAGGACTCAAATCAATAAAATTAGAAATGAAAAAGGAGAAGTTACAACAGACACTGCACAAATACAGAGCATCCTAAGAGATGACTACAAGCAACTCTATGCTACTAAAATGGACAACCTGGAAGAAATGGCCAAATTCTTAGAAAGGTATAACCTTCCAAGACTGAACCAGGAAGAAATAGAAAATATAAACAGACCAATCACCAGTAATGAAATTGAAAGTGTAATTAAAAATCTTCCAACAAACAAAAGTCGAGGACCAGATGGCTTCACAGATGAATTCTACCAAACATTTAGAGAAGAGCAAACACCCATCCTTCTCAAACTCTTCCAAAAAATTGCAGAGGAAGGAATACTCCCAAACTCATTCTATGGGGTCACCACACCCTGATACCAAAACCAAGCAAAGATACTACAAAAAAAAATTACAGACTGATATCACTGATGAATATAGATGCGGGGTCACCACACCCTGATACCAAAACCAAGCAAAGATACTACAAAAAAAAATTACAGACTGATATCACTGATGAATATAGATGCAAAAATCCTGAACAAAATACTAGCAAACAAATCCAACAACACATTAAAAGGACCATACATCATGATCAAGTGGGATTTGTCGCAGGGATGCAAGGATTCTTCAATGTACTCAAAACAATCAATGTGATACACCATATTAACAAATTGAAGAAGAAAAACCATATGATCATCTCAATAGATCCAGAAAAAGCTTTCGACAAAATTCAACACCCATTTATGATAAAAACTCTCCAGAAAGTGGGCATAGAGGGAACCTACCCCAACATAATAAAGGCCATATATGACAAACCCACAGCAAACATCATTCTCAATGATGAAAAACTGAAAGCATTTCCTCTAAGATCAGGAACAAGACAAGGATGTCCACTCTCATCACTATTATTCAACATAGTTTTGGAAGTCCTAGCCAC
Organism: Physeter macrocephalus; assembly: GCF_002837175.3. NCBI lineage: Eukaryota > Metazoa > Chordata > Mammalia > Artiodactyla > Physeteridae > Physeter > Physeter macrocephalus. Next base: position 61,757,176 of record NC_041234.1, read on the forward strand.
GGCAATCAGAGAAGAAAAAGAAATAAAAGGACTCCAAATCGGAAAAGAAGAAGTAAAACTGTCACTGTTTGCAGTTGACATGATACTATACATAGAGAATCCTAAAGATGCCACCAGAAAACTACTAGAGCTAATCAATGAATTTGGTAAAGTAGTAGGATAGAAAATTAATGCACAGAAATCCCTTGCATTCCTATACACTAATGATGACAAATCTGAAAGAGAAATCAAGGAAACACTCCCATTTACCACTGCAACAAAAAGAATAAAATACCTAGGAAGAAACCTACCTAGGGAGACAAAAGACCTTTATGCAGAAAACTATAATACACTGATGAAGGAAATTAAAGATAATACAAACAGATGGAGAGATATTCCATGTTCTTGGATTGGAAAAGTCAATATTGTGAAAATGACTATACTACCCAAAGCAATCTACAAATTCAATGCAAACCCTATCAAATTCCCAATGGCATTTTTTACAGAACTAAAACAAAATATCTTAAAATGTGTATGGAGACACAAAAGACCCCGAATAGCCAAAGCAGTCTTGAGGGAAAAAAACGGAGGCGGAGGAATCAGACTCCCTGACTTCAGACTATACTACAAAGCTACAATAATGAAGACAATATGGTACTGGCACAAAAATAGAAATACAGATCAATCAAACAGGATAGACAGCCCAGAGATAAACCCATGCACCTATGGTCAACTAATCTATGACAAAGAAGAAAGGATATACAGTGGAGAAAAGACAGTCTCTTCAATAATTGGTGCTGGGAAAACTGGACACCTACATGGAAAAGAATGAAATTAGAACACTCCCTAACACCATAAACAAAAATAAACTCAAAATGGATTAGAGACCTAAATGTAAGGCCAGACACTGTAAAACTCTTAGAGGAAAACATAGGAAGAACACTCTTTGACATAAATCATAGCAAGATCTCTTTTGATCCATCTCCTAGAGTAATGGAAATAAAACCAAAAATAATCAAATGGGACCTAATGAAACTTAAAAGCTTCTTTATGCAGAAAACTATAATACACTGATGAAGGAAATTAAAGATAATACAAACAGATGGAGAGATATTCCATGTTCTTGGATTGGAAAAGTCAATATTGTGAAAATGACTATACTACCCAAAGCAATCTACAAATTCAATGCAAACCCTATCAAATTCCCAATGGCATTTTTTACAGAACTAAAACAAAATATCTTAAAATGTGTATGGAGACACAAAAGACCCCGAATAGCCAAAGCAGTCTTGAGGGAAAAAAACGGAGGCGGAGGAATCAGACTCCCTGACTTCAGACTATACTACAAAGCTACAATAATGAAGACAATATGGTACTGGCAC
>NC_041234.1:61758956-61767800 GCF_002837175.3 Physeter macrocephalus
TCACCTCACACCAGTTAGAATGGGCATCATCAGAAAATCTACAAACGACAAATGCTGGAGAGGGTGTGGAGAAAAGGGAACCTCTTGCACTGTTGGTGGGAATGTAAATTGATACAGCCACTATGGAGAACAGTATGGTGGTTCCTTAAAAAACTAAAAATAGAATTACCAAATGACCCAGCAATCCCACTACTGGGCATATACCCAGAGAAAACCATAATTCCAAAAGACACATGCACCCCAATGTTCATTGCAGCACTATTTACAATAGCCCATCTAGGTTGGAAGCAACCTAGATGCTTATCAACAGATGAATGGATAAAGAAGATGTGGTACATATATACAATGGAGTATTACTCAGCCATAAAAATGAATGAAATTGGGTCATTTGTAGACACGTGGATGAATCTAGAGACTGTCATACAGAGTGAAGTATGTCAGAAAGAGAAAAACAAATATTGTATATTAACGTATACATGTGGAACCTATAAAAATGGTACAGATGAACTGGTTTGCAGGGCAGAAATTTAGACACAGATATAGAGAACAAGCATATGGACACCAAGGGGGGAAAGCGGCGGGGCGTCGTGGTGGTGGTGGTGTGATGAATTGGGAGATTGGGATTGACATATTTACAAAATGTGTATAAAATGGACAATTAAAAAGAACCTGTATAAAAAAATAAATAAAATAATATTGAAAATTTTAAAAAATAATAAATAAATAAACCTTGATCTTTGGGAAAAAATGAAAAATAAGATCTAGCTGAAAATAAGTATGCATTTAGTTACATATTCCATATTTCTCCTCTCAACATTGGTATGATACTTTGATGTGTAATCACCACGCTAAACTCAATGCTATGATCATTTCTGCTTTTATCAGCTTTCCTCAGTGAAAGGTGAAAAGAAAAGCACAAAAAAGGCTATCATCAGTTTTTAATCTTTGTTCACTCATTTAACACAAAGCTACTGCGTATAATGGGTGATAGGAACCTGCCTTGGTGCTGGAGATAAAGCAGTGAGACCCTGACTTTTATTATGGGGAATTTACAATCATAAAAGGGGACCTGAGTTGGGGGGCTGGGTTCTGATCTAGTCTGTGGGATCAGGAAATAAACTTAGACATTAGACCTAAAGCATGGTTAGCTCTTAACTACACCGAAGAGTAAAGGGGATGTCAAGTGTTCCTTATAGGAAAATTGGGGGAAAAAAGGCAATCTAAAACCATAAGGAGACAAATACAAACATCTGCAGATTCCTTGATTAATATGTTAATTACACTTAGAATAAACAATTATTTGAGTCAACCTGGATTGCTTAAAAAGAAATGTATGCTGGATATGCCCAAATATAAATTCAAGTTTTTCCCCTCAAAAAATTATCCCTCACTTTATATTCAAGTCCTAACAAAACATCTCCTATTACTGGTAGGTCTCTCAATTATTTGATTTTGAATGACAAAATAGTATTTGGGAAAGATACATTAGCCTGAGTCAACTTCAATCAATGCTAACTTTAGATGTTTATAGAGACTCTTTGAGTTGATAGAATGGATATTTTAAAGAAGCAAAATTTCATAATTACTAGCAAAGATATGAATTTACAATTTTGAAGTACTGGTCGTCTCTTAAAAGAAACTTTTTAAAGATCCCATACACAATTTAGTATAGTGAGAATACTGTAGATATCGTGAATATTATAAATGCAGGTCAAATTTTTAACTGTCCCACTATTAAGGAATTAAATAGTTATGGCTCAGAATAAATTTTCCAGTATGAGAATCATACGCAGAATACAAAATGGCTGTATCTTAACCACCCGAAGATGAACAAGAAAAAGATATTCACTGGAAAACTGAGGTTCTAGTAAAATAATAATAAACAGCATAAGTAGACATCTTGCTATTTCATTTACATTCATTAAAGTAGACACATACAAGTTGTTTGAACATTTTTTCAATTTCTCACTGGGACTGAAGATAACCCAATATGTGAGAATGGACTACATTTGGGCATATAAAACATTTTAAAATAACTTACTTCTAAGTGTTAAGGAAAAACTAAGTACTTTCAGTAACTCAACTGAAGCATGTCATAGCTGGGAGGAGACTCGAAAACTACTGCAGAGTCCATCTAACTCATTCTGCAGATAAGGGAACTGGCCCAGAGAAAAGTGACTTGTGTCCACTGTCACTCATGGCACTGACAGAGTTCCATGTCTTCTTTCACTCCAGGGTTACCTGACCATTGCATGCCTTCAGAGTCGTTAGAGAATAACTGTTATGTTTGAGGTCCTTCTACAAAGATGTAAAAGAAATGAATTAAGACCTAGAGTCCCCAGTCCATCATGGAACATAGCACCACTGGCTAAATCCTGAACTTTACCTTACAGATCAGTGTTTCTTAGTGTCATCTAAGGAGCACCTACATTATATTAATTTGGGGGTGTTCCTTAAAACTGCAAATTCCCTGGCTCCACTCTAAGCTCATTATCCAATTTCACTCTCTCAGCGTGAGGCACAGAAATGTGTAGTTTTTTTAACAAGTTTACCTAATGATTCATAGGCACATTAAAATTTGAAAACTACCAAACTTTGGTCATTAGACCCTTAGCCCTCAGTTATCTGTTGCAACTGAAGTCTGCAGCAGACCACAAAGAAGAGTTCTTCTGTTCACAGTTTGTAATAAAAACTAAGTCAAAGTTAAGGTAAATGTAGCCTTTAGTTCAACAGATGTTTTTACTGTACTAACATATCGTTTTTTTTTTTTAAACAAACATGAGCCATGCAAATTCTTCATGTCACTAAAAGTAACGTGTAGGACTGGAATGAGGCCCCCAAAAGGTAAAAGAATCTAAGTAAATAAACACCAAACAAGCAATTCATTATCTGCCTTTCCATCATGGGTACATACTCATGCTTCAAAATGAATGCATAAGGAAAAATGACTCTAAGAGTCATAAAGACAACTATTCCTTCATGAACCTCCACAGAGCCCTTCACGCATCAATATATGAGTATCTTGGGCCTTCAGGGTGGATTTTTTCACTGTAGATTATCATGCTTCATTTATGTAGTACCTTTCTGTTAAACTGCTAAATGTAAATTATAAGCCTTTAAACCATGTGCCTATTTTATCTTATACTAGAGAATTACTTTTCTAAAGCAAATTCACTGTTTAACTATTACATATTCTAGTTGAATTTGTTCTCCACCATATCTTGAAATACTAGTTAGTGCACTATAACTGGCTTGTAAGAAGTTAACAGACATTTTATGCCACTTAAGACTATACAGAATTACTGTAAAATGAAAAAAAAAAAGCTTAAAATTTATATTTTTAAGCTTCCAGTTCAAGATATTAAGGTATTTTATGACCTGAAAAATACTATTTCTTTATATACCCCTAAAAACAGTCACACAAGAGATATAGGTCAGTATATGCTTAAGAACATATAACAAAAAAGAAAAATACATAGCAAATTAAATACCTCCTAAAACTTGATCCAGTTGACCCATTTAAGTTTCAATGTAAAACACAGATATTGAAGAATACTACTTATTTAGTGTAATTTAGACAACAGCATATGCTAGTAACTAAATAATAAGTCCTAGAAAAATATAGTTGAAGTATAAAAATACACAGATAAATAGATTGTGCTCAGCTTTCTTTAAAAGCAGGTACATCCTTATTTCAATCCTAAACCAGCCTGCAGACCTGATACGGTTGTAAAAGAATTTATCCTTAGATAACAGGGCAGCATAGTTTATGACAACAATCTACCTAAAAACTCATTAAAGTCTTTTCTCTTGGAGTGACATGCATTATCAGCAGAGATTAATCTGATGAGTCTTTAGGTGAGCTCCATTTTTAAAAATGCAATAACAGAGGGCTTTGTTGTCATCTGATGAAAATCAATTAGAGGAGGTAAGGCCATAAGGGAAACTAACATCACTCATCACCCACCCCCAGCAGCTGAAGTGATTTGTCTTCCAAGCTTGGATGATCAGGAGCTATAGTCATATTGTAGGGAAATTAATTTAGTTTCTATATTCTGAACTCACTTTCCTTGTTCTGGAGGATGTAAACACAAATTACTTTTAATCAAGGTTGATATGCTATTAATACCAAGGAGGATCTTTGAAGAATCATTTTTTTTAAATCGACTTTAGCATTTTTCACTTGTGCTTGGGATGTAAATATAGGAAGGTAAATTATATCATCCTCACTTTCCAGATTCTTTGTCCACGACAAGGCACTGTACCAAATGGCGAAGACAATAGATTCCACCAAACACCGCACACATCCTAGGAAGAGAATAGGAAAATGAGGATTAGAATTCTTGAGTTCAAAATTAGGGTAACATAATATTCTTTTAAATATCTAACATTTAATAAATTTAATTGGTCTTAGAGAAAAAAGATTTTGACAATTTATTACCTTTTCTATCATGGTATTAAGAATCTCTCAGAGGTAAGATTAGTAATATTTTAATGCCGCACAGGTAATAGTGCTAATAATACAACGTGGAAGCCTAGAATTGTGACCAAGCCAAAAGTGTCCCTAAGCAAAGCTCAGTTACCCCCAACACCAAACCAGCTACTGACTGAGATACATAGGCTACAAATAGCCTCAAGAGGTGATGAATGAGACACCCCCCCCCGCCCCCAACAGAAGTGACCGCAAAGAAATGTTAAGGAAGAAACAAGCAGGGAAAGCTCTGGAGATTTACCATAAAAGTAAGCAAAAACTAAACCGGGAACTGAAAACCAGAGCAGTAAGCACAAGAGTTAATGCTACAGAAGCACTAAGGAGTTTGTCTAACTCATGAATCTAAGGGCTGGGATTTTAATGCCCGCTCACATAGGGAAAAGAGAGGCCTTAGGATCCAAACAAGGCAGGGAGTAGAGAATGAGATATTCTCTAATAACATCTGGATCCTTAAAAGGACTCAGTGAAAAGGTGATCGAGGTAGAAAATCCAATGACTACAAGAGAGAGAAAACACAAGAAATTGTTTTACCTAAAGTCCTGTGTGGAAAAAGATATATATACCTCTATATTTATAACCAGTGGTCTGCTCTCACACAGGTTGGGAATTTGAAATCACACTACTACATGATCCAAGAAACCCTTAACCAATAAAACATCATTAAAGTGACTCTGGGTCAGTAGTACCCCCTGGAAACTTGGTGGAAGCAACCGCTAAAACTTTCTGGAGCAATATGACCTCAACCCAGGCCACATGAGATTGTCACAGAGTTCCCTTATGATGAGTTTATAATCTAAAATTATACAACAGATGAAGAAACACATCTTATCCTGAGTGAGAATTATTGGACACAATACACAGCAGGATTAGATTCCCAAAACACTTTACTCACATAGTAGAGCTATCAGAGATTATAAAATGGGTATGCTTAAAAGGGATGAATTAAAAACATAAGAATGATGGAAAGTCCAGGAAGAAGACTGTGGTAGGCTGAATAATGCCCCCATTACAGATGTTCACATCCTAATCCCTGGAACCTGTGGATATGTTCTCTTACACAGCAAGAGGGTCTCTAAAGATGTGATTAAATTAAGGATCTTGAGCTGGAGAGATTATCCTGGATTATCCCAGTGTGCAATGTCATCAGAAAAGTACGTTAAAAAAGGAAGCAGAAGGGTCAAAGTCGGTGAAGATTTTGAGGATGGAAACAGAGGTCACAGTGATGCTACTGCTAGAAGGGGGTCACAAGCCAAGGAATGTAGGGGCCCGTTATAAGCTGGAAAAGACAAGAAACAAATTCTCTCCTAGATCCCCAAGAAGGAAGATAGCCCTGCCTACCCATTTTAGACTTCTGACCTCCAGGACTATAAGATAATAACTTGTGTGGTTTTAAGCTAATAAGCTTGTGGTGATTTGTTATGGCAGCAATAGCAAACTAATATAAAGACCTATAAGTATATGAATATGATTATGACAGAGGTGGCATTACAGACCAATGGGGAAAGAATGGACCATTGAATAAGTGGTTTTGAGACAACTGTTTTATACCATATTCAGAATCAATCCCAGGTAGATGAAAGGTATAATATAAAAGGCAAAGCTTCTAGAATATAGGAGGATATACACTTGAGCTCAGGGGAAAGAAATATTTCTTGAATAAGATACAAAAAGCAAAATCACAGAGGAAATCTTGAAAAAAATGAGGTATTTTAAAATTATAAACATCTGGACAACAAAAGAAAATGAAAAGCCACAGACTAGGAAAGATATGTCCAAATATCTTACAAATTATTTAAAAATATCAGTTTGGATAATAATTTGGCCATGTCTAATAAAGTTGATGATGCATACACCTACAGTGCAGCAATTCTATTAGGCATAAATCTTACAAAGACTCTCAGACATGTATACAAAAGAAGACGTGTATAAAAATATTTGTTGCTGCATTTTTTTTAGATAGCAAACCATAGTGGTTATGGGGAAGGATTCTGACTGCCTGAGTTTATACCTCAGCTATCCCACCTACTGACTGTGTGACCTTGAACAAGGTATTTAGCCTCTCTGTATCCTATTTTCTTCATCTGTAGAATGAGAATAATAGTATTTATATCACAGAGGATTCTTCTGGGAATTAAATGAGTTAATATTTGTAAAGAAGCTACACAGTGCCTGTCATACAGTATTACATAAAGCATTCATTAAATAAATAAATATAGGTACTACTTGATATACATCACATGCAACCCAAATGTCCATCAAGAGGAGAATGAACAAAAGAAAATGTGGTATATTCATATGTGTAATAAAGAATTTAACCTTGCCCACAAAGACGTCCGGCCTTTGTTCTTGGCTTCTGGGAGGTGATCTCTAAGCCCTTGGAATGCCAAGCCTGAAAGAAGTGTCCTTGCTTGTGTGTGGCCCTTGGGTCACCAGACAGTCTAACAATATGACTTAGGGTGAGGGCTGGCCACACCAGAGAGTCTTAGGGTGGGGACTACTCATGCCAGAAAGACCAAAGTGTGATTTAGGGTGGAGACTTTGGAAACTGTGGTATTTCAGTTAACCTCTGGTGGGGCTGGAGACTGAGATCAGCCCCATGGGCAAATCAGTCACACCTGAGTGATGGAGCTCCAATGAAAACTCTGGACACTGAAGCTCCACTGAGCCTGCCTGGTTAGCCATCCTCTGTGCATACTGCTATACATCAATAAGAGGAGAATAACACGGGGAGAGGACAAATGAAAGCTCCACATTTGGAACCCCCCTGTACTCTATACTACACACTTCTTCCCTTGACTGATCTCAAGCTATACCCATTCCCTGTAATAAAGCATAATGGTGAGTTAACAGCTTTTAGTGAGTCGTGGGAGTCCCTCTGGTGAACTATCAAAACTGAGGGTCGTTTTGGGAATCCCCCAAACTTGCAGTTTGTGTCAGAAGTGTGGGATGTCTTGTGGGGACTACACCTTCTAACTGTACAGTTGGCTTAATCTCTCACATTGTACTACGGAATACTATAAGCAATTTAAATGAATGAACTACAGCCCCATCTATCACCAGGGATAAACGGCAAAAACATAAAAATTGAGCGATAATAGCAAGTTGGGGAAGAATATATCCAGAGTGATATCATTTATAAAAAGTTTTAAAACTTTATATGCAAAATAATATTATATATATATACACACACAATATCATTTATGGACACATGTACATGTAGTAAAAGTACACAAACATTTAAGGGAATTATGAACATGAAATTCAGGATAGTAGTTATCTCTGAGAAGGGAAAGAGTGAAAGTTACACTGAAGGTTTCAATTGCTCAGTTTCTTTAAAAAATATATTGAGAGCAAATATGGCAAAATGTTAAGATTTGGCTAAACTGTGAGTGGTTACATGGGTGGTCTTTATATTATTCTCTGTACTTCCTGAAACATCCTTAAAATACTTCATAACCAGATTATAATGAAAAATATAAATGAGTGATACAGATAAGTGACTCTCTCTAAATATGGCATAATATTCTTATTGTATTTCTAAATTCAATCATTTTAGTAGCTATAACCAAGCTAATTAAGTTAGGTAATAATTCCTTCTGGTATAGAACAATGAGGAAATCAGGGTTTTTTTCCCTTTGAAAAATTTAGACTAATACAGGAAAAGGCACACTAGAGCAAGCAAGCAAAACTTCATGTGTTCAGAAACCCTTTAGACTGCAAATTGTACCCAGGACATTAGCTACAAGATATTCTCTTCTCCTTGCTAACTTGTTCACCAGTCACATATCAAATTATGAAACAATATTTATTACCTGCGTTGGTACACCTGGTACTATTTGAGACATTGTACTCAGATTCTAAAGAGTGTTAGATGAGGTCATATTTCTGCTGGACTGTTGAGCTACATTTCTCAAGTGATATTCTGCCTCCTGTTATTGGTAAGGGAATACTGATACAGTGAAATTGATGTGATCGAGACAAACAGCCCAACTTTCACCATCAATTTCCTGATGATATTGAAGGAGATCATATGCACATGAAATGTTACTGGCCCACTAAAAATAAATAGGCTGAATTAGGTTAAGGCCCCAATGTGGACAAGCAAGTTAAAAGTGTGAACCACACAATTAGCATTCTCATTAGCCTGGGGATATCTTTTTCATGTGAATAGTAGCACCAGTGTTTCCAACTTCCTCATAAGTAGCTACAGATGAGCTGTTGCCAACTGACCTGTGGAGTTTTTCATTTCAGTCAGACTGGTGCATGTTTCTCCCTCCTCCCTCTTCTCTCTCTCTCTCTCTCTCTCTCTCTCTCTCTCTCCCTCTCTCTCTCTCTCTCTCTCTCTCTCTCTC
>NC_041234.1:61767814-61818117 GCF_002837175.3 Physeter macrocephalus
CCCCCCACACATCAATTCCCCCTCTGGGGAAAAAACAATTTTAAGTATCTTCTCAGATTGCAAGAAAGGCAAGGAGATCAAGTTCAGAATTAGTCAGAGATTGTATAAGGTTAAAAAATCATGCAACATTATGTCATAGACTATTACAAGTTTATCAAAAGCATGAGAAATCCACTTAACTAAAATGAGATGCAATTTTCTACAGAGACCTCCTTTCATTATATATTGCACTTGTTTATGAAACACATTGCTACTTTAGTATATATTATCAAGTAAATTTTTGTTTGAAAATTCATTTCTATGAAGTTTTTATGGTAAATGAGACCTCTGAAAAATACATTTAAATATAAAATGCAACAGAGGCATCTATATTTATTTTAGTAAGCCATGAAAAAATTACCAGGTTTTCAAAAACATGATTTATTAACAGTCACATATACTATACAGAAGAAACATAAGAACATAAAGATGTTAAGAACTGGTTTGTGAGGATGATGGTAAATATTACAGAGGAAGAAGTACAATAATGACACTGTCATGATAATCCAACAAATTTCCTTTTAATTTTAAATGAGAACATAGGAAGTATTTTGTGCTCTTGGAAAGATGACTTGATATCTGCTATAAGTGTCCGTAACTGCAAAAGCATACAGTTGTATGTATATGTGTTTTTCATACTGCTTCTCACTGGCTTTTTTTCCCCTACAGCAGGTTTACCTGTTAGGGGAGATATGTGTTGCTCACAATGGTGGCATTTGTTCTTTCTCACTTCAGTATTTTCATCAATGTACCTAGTGCCCAAGTGACAAAAACCAGTGTTTTGTAAAAAGTGCCGGGCAAAATGATGGGATTGATGAAAACTCCTCTGTGTGATATTCTTATGAAGCATTTTCACACTTAGTCTTTTTAAAAACTGTTTGTGGTTAGGGGAGAGCTACTTGGTGGCAATGAGCCACTGAGGAACTCTTTTATGAGTGGGTAAGAAGCACAACAGCAGGCAGTTCTTGAGAGCTGCATTCAAAACTCATTTACCTGAGAAGTAGGGAATTACATGAGAAGTGAAGAAATAACTGTTGGCTACATAGTGGTCTTTGGAGCACACAGTCAATAATAATGACAACAATACAAATAATCAACATGGCTAGCACTGAGTGCTCACTACATGCCAGAAGCTTTACATGTATTAACACATTGTATCCTACAAATCCATGAGGCAGAGTTTTAGAGATTTGGAAACTGAGGGAAAGAGAGGTCAAGTGACTTGCTTAAGGTCATTTAGTAAATGGTACTGCTGAATAAAAACTCAGGCGATCTGGCCCCAGTGGCTTCTCAGTTAACCATCATACAAACTGCTTCACTGTCAGTACCATCTTTTTTGGTGTTTTGAAGGAAAGCAACACGGAGTCAGATAGTCAGTTACTCTTAGAGTTGTTCTAATTCCTGAAGAGTTGTAAAGATTATTACAAAGAGTAAAATAACTCCTCAATTTCTACATGGTCTCCTAAAAAGTACATGTTTATTCTCTATCTGTAATGGTAAATGGATTATGTGTGACATCATTTTAGTTAGAACATAATAAGCTCAGAGTAAGAATAACCATGGGAGTACTCATCTTTAGAGTACCTAGCAAATTATGAATACTTTGCAATTCACATTTTAAAAAGTGATTTATAAAGTATATATTGGTAAGCTAGAGATTTTTAAACAGAGGAAGTGCTGTTAGTAGAAGGAAAACACTTTACCATTAATTCTTTGGGAGGTAATAAGGTTCTACAAGACATGTTTTCTTCCAGTGCATTAAATGGCAGCTTAGCGATCCAAGGGTTAACATGCCTTTTGATGGACAATTAAGCTGCCAAAGATGGTGAACATCAACGACTAAGATGACAGTCAGGTCCCAGATTTCCCAGTTCATATCAGCCATCCTGGGGCCTAACATAATGCCTGGCAAGACAGCTCTGTACATCTACCTTCTAGAGTGTACTACGGGGCTAAGAGGCAAGCAAGTATACGTTTTATGGGACTTAAAAAAAATCTACAAACATACTAAATACAGTAGGTAATACTATCAAAAAAAAGTCACTACAGAAATACACTTGAAACACTTTATCAAATGCCATTAAAGACAAACCAAACAAAAAAGTCCATTATAAGAGAGTTCTGAGTGACCACTGATCATCATCACTGTGCTTTAGTGACACTTCAGCTTAACCTGTACTGATACAGCAGAAGTTCCATTCAACAGTAATTAGGCAAGTCTAAGTTTCATGAGAGACAGACAAGCTTCAGTGATTCCATCTATCTATACAAAGTTCAACTGCGGTTACTTATTTGTAACTATATTCAGACACATACATCTATCAGAGCACTACATTTAAAGTAACACATTGAGCTTTCCATCATGTTTAACCAGTGCCTGCTGGTCTGAAAAACCTGTGTGAGGAGGCTTACATGTAGGTATATGTGTTTATTTTTAAATATTTAAATACATACATACACACAGTGGGTCCCAAATGTCTTAGTGCTGTAGACACACAGATACTTTTAATATATATTACATAGAATATAGTATGTTTATGGGTTACATACTTACATTGTATATTTATACTACTACGTCATGTTAACTGGTTACATATTTATATTACTTAGCAGGGTGTTTACTTATACTACCATCCTCTTTTCCCTTTTTTCCTACTTTCTTCCAGCAGGAAATAGGGAGAAGGAGGGTGACTGTATAGTGGGTGTCAGAAATGAATGATGCATTTTTGCTGTAGTTGGTCTGTCTCCTGGGAATACAAAATTGGGCAGCATGTAAGTCACAGCATCATCTCCCCCCTCCACTCAATATCTCCCCAACAACTGAAGCTAGTGTCATCCAACTCAGCATAGACTTCCTATTGGCCCAGAACTGAATGCTTTCTTGAGAGCAAGAGCTACACAATAGGGAATGATTCCTGCAGCCTCGGGAAACAGTTATGTTCATAACAATCCCAAGCTAGGCCTCATCCCTTGCTATAAGTTCTTGGGATTCATTACTATGAAGTTTTAGACTATGCATCAAGACCATGAAAAAAGAAAGAAAAACAAAAAAACAAAAACACCTCAAATGAGTGCTCCATTACAACGTGGTCTCATTCACAGTGATCTAGTATGACCAAAAAGGCACGCCTTACCTGATACTGGTCATGGTGATAGAACCCAAGGGAACTTGTTTGGCAAGCAGTGATCACCAAAACTAAAAGGTCACTAAAAGTCAAGTGTAAAATCTCAGTCATGATGTACAAATTGCACAGAGATCAAGAGATCACCTCTTAGAGATGGTTGTGCAATCCACGTGGATGGTCAACCTCTGGAATCAGGCTGGCTAGGTACCTATCTGGATTCCCCCACTTACTAGCTGTGTGACTGTGCTTCAGTTCTCAAGACTATAAAATGGGGATAATAATAAAACCTACCACATAGGGTTGCTGCGTGGATTAAATGAGCTAATGCCTGTGAAGTGCTTATTCTGTGCCTGATACACTGTAAACATTCAATAAATTGTAGCTTTTGTTTGCTATCACCTTCTATAGCAAAGAGGACAATGATTAAAGACTGTACCACCCATGTGGGGTTTATAAGGCTAAACTGCTGTTACTATGAGAATCTGCCTCCAGGTGTTCAAGGCCTGTAGTTTCTTCTAATACAATTTAAGCAACTTAGATACCTGGTCAAGTCAACTACCTTCCCCAGAGGAAACTGTGATAGTTGTAAGAGAACTGCTGATGCTGATGAGTGATGAGATTTACTTCTTCATTCCCAAATATTTATGAAACTAGGCCTACTATGCATCAGCTGTAGTTCTGGATATTAGGGATATAAAAGTCAACAACACAAACACTGTCCTTGCTGACACATAACTTATCTAGTGCACAAGAGAGACAAGAAATAAAGTAATAGTAGACAGTGATATGTGTTCTGAAACAGTAAAACAGGATAACGTGAGGGTGATACATGGGTCTGATCTTTAGACAGGATAATCAGGAAGAGCCTCTTTGAGGAACTGATATTTGAGCTGAGACCTAGGTGACCAGAAGACATCAACTATGTGAAGATCTGGAGAAAGAATATACTAAGCAGAAGAAACAGCAAATTTGAAACTTGGAAGTGCAGAGTAGCTCGGTGTATTTGAGGAAGAGAGAGAGCACCAGCGGGGCTGCAATGTAGTGACTTAGGGAAAAATATCGTATAAAATGGGGTCACAGAGATAGCCAAGGTCTTGACCATGCAGGGCTTCAAAGGCCACAGCAAAGACTTTGAATTTTATTCTAAGAACAATGAGAAGCCACCAGAAGGTTTTGAGCAGGACAGTGACATAATCAGACTTGTATTTTTTTAAAAAAATGAGCCTGGCTGCTCTCTGGAGAATTGTCAAGGGGGCAAGAGTGGAAAAGGGGAGGCCAATTATGTCTGCAGTAGACCAGTGAGAGATGATGGTGGCCTGAAGAAGGGTCACGGCAACAGAGACGAAGTGGAGAGACTGGGGACATATTTGAGACATGAAGCTGACAAGAATTGCTGATGGACTAGATGTAGCAGGAAGATATCTTCCTGAAGACAAGTTTAAGGTAATGCACATATCCATGAGAGCAGTCTCCCCTCTGAAGTGTGTAACAATCAAATTCAACTGCTCAAGTCTGGTACAGTCTTCCCGTACAAGCAGCGCTTTGAAGGGCTTCTGCAGAAACCTTCTTCCTCAACCTGGGGTGTGGTTATTAGAGTCAGCTATTTGTTACAAACTCAACAATCACTAACTCCTGACCATTCATCAAAATTACTACTTAATACTAATTTCTACATAGGAGTGCACAATGAACGGATTAGTTTCTGTGCTTTCAAGGAGTTACCATGGGCCTGGAAGGGCACAGCATTATTAATGATTCAAGAAATTATATGGTATAAGTATCTGAGTCAGTGGGTCTTTTGATGCAAATTTCATACTCACTGAAAAGGTTGTGGGCAGATGGATTGCCCTCTAGGCACTGCCGTCACTCTGGGAAGGCATTATCATGCTTAACTTAGAAAAAGCTATCAAAAAGCAATACATAGCCTTCAGAAAACTCACTCCCAGAAACTGCCCCTATTTTATAGATCTTAGCCATATATCTAGCTTCCTCTGTTCTTGGTGACATTCTGTAGATGATATATCCTTTTTCTTTCCAGCTTTTCCAGCTGTCCTTAAATTTAACTTTCTATAGGAAAAGTCACAATAAAACTATGTATTGGATGACAGAAACAGATCTGTATTTAATAACTGCAGCAGGGGCTCAGAATAAATTAGCATAAATTATAGAGTACAGTCATAATTCAATCTTTAAAAAATAAAGTCTTCCAAAAATACTGGGGGTCAATTTATACGCTTGGGTCACAACCTAGGTTCTGTATCTACAGTTCTTGTGTAAAATGGCTCCCTGGTTTGTAAAAGGGCCATAATCACCATGCCAACTCAATGATTCTTCAATACTGCCTATCACAATGACATCCACAGAGCTTTTTTTTTTTTTTTTTTTTTTTTTTTTTTTTGTGGTATGCGGGCCTCCCTCTGTTGCGGCCTCTCCCGTTGCGGGGCACAGGCTCCGGACGCGCAGCCTCAGCGGCCATGGCTCACGGGCCCAGCCGCTCCGCGGCACGTGGGATCCTCCCAGACCGGGGCGCGAACCCGGTTCTCCTACATCGGCAGGCGGACGCGCAACCACTGCGCCACCAGGGAAGCCCCACAGAGCTTTTAATGAAAAAGCACTGGTGTTTCCTAACTACTCTTTAAACATATTATAAACTAAGCTCTTGATAAAACTGAATTTTTCAGTCTGAACACTCAGGCTAACAGCCTCATGTTTCTTATTTGCCACATGTCTGCTAAGGCAAATTCATTTAAAAATAGATCTTTCAAATTCAAAACAAAGTCTTTTGTTCAAACTTTTGGGATGTAGCAAACAAGTCTACAGTAAACCATCTTGTGTTCTCCATGAGATTTCTTTTGATTAATCTCCTTTCTCAGACTTTCTCTGTTTGACATTCTGTAAATGACATACTCACCTCTTGTTTGAATAATCCTTATTCAAACCCTTGATCCATTTTCCTGCCTAGTCTTCAAAACTCAAATTGTACAAATAACACAGGTAAAAACGCATCAATTTTGAATCAGGACAATAATATACTCTTTTATTTCTATTGCCCTTTATGCTTATGTCAAGTATTATGTAAGTCTTTCTGAATGCAGACACAAGAATACCCAAAGCAAATATCTTCAGAGATCCCTACATAATGACTCCTGGATCCCTTTCATGAGTTGAAAAATATGTGCACAGCCATCTTCTCAGACATAGTCTTTCATGCTATTTTCCTGCTTTCTCACATTGCCTTGAGAAACAGTCCTTCAGCTAATACTCTTCAGCTTAGTATTTTACTATCTACAAGCTCTCAGTGTCAACTATAAATTGGGAAGCAACTGGGAGAATTACTATGCTGACCCCCCAATCATTTATAAAAATGTTAAAAAAACCCCAAAAAACTAAACATTGATTCTTAGGAGAGCCTACTGTAAAAATCTCTCCATGCAAGTAAGAGCTCATTTATACCACCCAGTTTGTTTCTTCCTTCCTGTGTTTAAACTAGATCTCTATGCATGACTAAACATTATCCCCAACCCCATGGGGAGAGGACATTTTTTAAAGCAGTCTTTGGTATAAAATCTTATCAAAGGCTTTTTGAAAATCTAAACTGTTCACTGGCTCCGCCTTGTTCACACCTTATTTACCCCTCTCAAAGAACCCTGTTAGATGCTGAGGTATAATTACCTCACAAAAACCATGTTCTTTCTTCCTGTGGGTTATATGTTCAATAACTTCACCCTTTAGCTATTTATTACAAAACTGACTCTCAAGTCGAATAGTTAGCCTTATTCCTCTGTGGTTCCTTGGGCTCCTTCTTTAAACTATGCACCCTCTACACCTTCTCTATAAACCAAAGCAATTGATTTCCTTCAACTGCCCCTCCCAACCTGAACCCCTGCCCAAGCCTGTCACATTTTAAACTGAGATGGTTCACACACAAAAGTGACCCAGGCCTCTGCGATCCCAGATCCTTTCATTTTTTTCCTTTGTTGGCAATTCATATAGTAAAATCAAACAAAGTAGAGTCACTTCTGTTGGACAAATCCTAGAAAAGGCCTGTAAACCTTCTCAGTTCAAAGGTTAATGGTACTGGCCTGGGACCTGAAGGTAGAACTGTCAGCCATGATTCACCTTGGGCTGTGTTATGAGACTGAAAGTGCTCAAATTAGCCAACCAGTCACCTGCCCTGCACTAATTTGCAATAGATGCAAAAGTATTAAGTCATGGACTTAGCCCTCTGTTAAGCATATAAGACAAATGACATTACTAAGTACAATAACTAGAGAAAAACTGAAGATTATATTATCTTATTATCTTATCTTATTATATTATGCTTTTAGTGGTAGAGACTAAAAGCATTCTAAAAGGGAGTTCAGAGAAGGAAGAGGTCAACATGTTGGAGGAGGCAGAATTACAGAATGTCAGAAACAGAGAAAACCTTTACAACAGCTGGACCAATTTCCTGTTACAGAACATCAGAGAAGTTAAACTACTTGCTGAAAAGCACACAGCTTCTTGCAGCCAGAGGTACTGGAAGATCTGATGGCTGGGCCTGAATCAAGCCTTGGAAGAGGAACAGGGTAGGCTGTTGGGGGTGGGGGCAGACTCTAAAAGGTGAGAAAATATAAGGAAATGTAGACAGGTGAGAATGTATATAGATATCTGAATAACTGAATGGATGTACAAACTGGGGAATAACAAGAAGGAGTTGAAGGATCAAATGATTATGGAATGGGATTACAAGGTAGGTAGAAGCATTGGCTCTGATGTGGCAGACAACAGAATGCCACTGGAAGTGACATGTCATCTCAATGAAGGTGGCAGATACTGGGAGCAGGAGGGCTGCTAAGGGTTACAGCAGGAACCCAGTTAAGTGATAAGTCCTGGATCATGTCAGAAGAGTGGAAACTGAGGAAAGCATAACTCTAAGAAACTGAGAAGAAATAACACAGTAATTAGGACAGAGTCAAAGGTTAACCCCAGAATTTCTAGGCTGTCAACTTGTGACAGGAAAAATATAGCTGGAATGCTTGTGGTTTCCTTAAGGGGTGCTCAATTTATATAGTAACTCAAAATCCAAGTCTAGACTTCGGAAATGGTATGCGCGTGGTATAAATACACTACCTACCACAGTTGCTAACTATGAGTTTGATGTAATGGAGAAGCATTTTAGAATGGCTATAATAATTTTCGAAAAATCTCAATTGGGTGAAAAATATCATCCTCTTAAATGCACAATAAAAATTGTCATTTATCTATAGCAAGGAGTTGCCAACTGGCAGTCCATAGGATAAATCCACCTGTAGATAAGTTTTGTATGACATCACAGTTAAAAAAAAATTCCCTTGGCAAAAACGATCTGGATCTCTAGCTTCTTTGAATAAGAGAAAATCTGACAACAATGGGTCTGCAATTGAGACTTAGGGTCGTATAGCAGCTGCTCCCTTTAGATGCATCCTGTGCTCAACAGTTCAGTGTGATCTCTACCACTCCCACCATGTCCTTCCCAAATTCACTTCCTTTCTATGACCTGATTGGTCCCAAGAGACATTTGTCATTGCAATCCCTATGCCTCAGTTGTTCACTAAGTTTTCTTATGATATTTTTATTTACCTTGTCATGAATGTTCTATGTTAAACGACTATTATTCAGGATGTTGTTCATTACAATTTAAAATAAGGATCTACTAAAAGAAAAAGAAATCCATTAAAGACACAGCAAAATGCAAATGTTAACAGAACTGGTAGAATTCTGACAGTGTTCATTCATTTTATTAGCTATAGGAGATACTGAAAAAGGGAAAGGTATTTGATGTTCTGAAGTGGCCACAATTTATTTTTCTGAAAATAAGTAGGGTGTTTCCATTTCAAATTGACTGTAACAAGTAATGGAGGAATCTTGGGAAAGCCTGTGAATTATCTCAGCTTCCTTTAGATTAAAAAATATCTACCTATGAGAGGCAGTGTTAAATCAAAGGTTAAACCTTATTTTGAATTCCTCTTACTTAGAATGCTAACACATTTTATACTTCAGTTATTTACTATTTAATACAGAGATATTCTTCGTACTTTTCAGACATTAAAATTAACACAATGAAAATACAAATTTGAAAAATAAGCAATGGTCATTCATGTGAAATTCATATCTGGGTCTGCCTAATGACAGAGAATAAAGACAATTTTCCTCACTTGTGAACATGTCTTCCTCTGTCAAACTAAAAGGAAAAAAAAGAAAAATGTCACTTTCAAAGATACAAAATAAAATAATTATACTGCACATTAATTAGAAAAAATGACAACTTGTTTTCTAAGTTCACAAAGTCTTGGATTTTTTTCAAATATAAATTTATTTTAATAGGCTCTGACAGATGTAATGCTTGACTGCACAAAGCTGTGGTTAGAGTTTAAGTATCATCAGCTATGAGTGGTGGAGATCTACCATTCTCGTACATGCAACTGTAAAAAATACAAAACTCAGCAGCAAGAAATTTCCCACTTGTCCCACTGTAATTAAGTTAAAAAGAACATGTGAATCCAAGTAAATAAGTTCCTGAAGAATAAGAAGCACTGAGTCTAATGAGATATATTTTTTCTGTTTCATATATTAAACTGCCACTTCAATTACTTGTTTATAACAAGCTCAAGCAAAATTCATAAAAGCAACATAATATCTATCCAATATATTATTCAGATAATTGTATATATTTGGAGCATAACCTAACTCTTTGATGCCATTAACCCCAAACAATAGACATTTAAACTGATAGAAGTCTAATTGAGTACTGCTTCCAACAGTGATTTAGATTTTACTGAGAGCACACCAACACTGTACTCACTTTCAACTTTGCCCTGGTGACATCAAATTGTATTACAGATAAATTAACAGCTGTGAAAATTTTTGGCTGGTAGCCCTTATCCTACATAGCCTTTAACAATCCAATTTCAGTGCCTATCAAGGTAGGAATCAGCAGTGGTAATTTTTTTAAATACAGCTGCAAAACAATAGGACCCATTAATAGCTGAACTTTTGACAGCACTATTCATGATGATTTATGAGTTTGTATATAATTTGATTATTCTATTAATTCTGCTGATTACTGCTTCAGCCAATAAACTGAAGGTCACTTCCAAAATAAATCTTCATTACATTTCACAGAAAGTAACTGCCTCCAACTAGTTGTTTTCTCTAATTAGAAACTAATGCAACAAGAAAGAAAATAGACTTCAGGGTTACTGCATTTGTTGCTACAAGAAAAATGTACTGTGTGGATATAATGTTCCCAGGACAAATCCAACAAAACAGAAAGTATCTCTTCATCTAATTTCTTTACTTTCAAAATGGAAGAACGATTTTATACATATTCATTTGTACTAATTTTGAAATTACAAGAATAAAATCTGAACTGTATTAATGCTTGAGAATTTGAAAACAAAGAATCTTTGAAAATATTCTTCAAATTCATTAATGTAAAATGTAAGGCAATGTTTTCATTTCTAAAATTATAAATGTGGGATTCTATTCAATATATATGAAAAATGAACAGTAGGTCTTTGCCTTAACCAGAGTTTTTCCTAAAGGTGGCAAGAGACCTTCTCTGCTGCTTAAGATAAATACTGGGCACAAGGCCCTGACAGCTTTGGAGGGAGATCAGAGGAAAAATGGCAAGGGATCACATTAATATATTATTCTTATTTAATCTATTTTTACACACAGAACATTCTGTGTCCTGGATTTAATGCTTCATTTTATTATTTTTTTAAAGTTCTCTGGACCTTCAGCTGAGGTCCTAACATCAAAGCTGTTGAATCATACAACTACAATCATACAATTATCAAACCAATACAGAAAATTAAACATGATGCATATTTTTCCACAGAAGTCAAAAAGTAATCCTCAAACAGGAAATCATATTTCAAAAGATAGAAAGTTTGCATATAAGAAATTATTGGGACACAGAGATGCTACAAAGAGCAGGTAGCAGTGATTTGTATGCTCGCCCATGGCCTCAATCAGGGTACTGTCACAAAGTCCACTCTAACTTGCTCATTGTGTCCCGGTCATATTAACCTTTCTATAACTCAGAAGACCCCACCTTAGACCTTTGACACAGTTCCCGCTGCCAAGACTCTTTCCTCAAATCATCGAAAGCTGAAATGGTACCATCCGTGGTGTCACTACACTCAAATGCCACCCCGAGTGGCCTTCCCTGACCATCACAGCATCTAATGGGGCACCTCCCTGCCCCGACCAACAGTCACTTCCTTCAATATCACCCTGTATTTTCTGCACAGCACATATAATTCTCTTAAATTTTGTCTACTGTCTTTCCATCCAACACTCTTCAACATCTGTTTCCAACAATGTATGTCTAGCACCTACAGAAGAGCTAGTATAAAGCATTCAATACATGCATTTATTAAATGAATTCTAATTTTTATTCTAAATTTCATATGATAAAACAGAGAGCCCAAATTTATAGTCAACACTCTCCTAACTTTTTGTGTAAAAAAGTATTCATTTTAGGTCTTTGGTAAAAAACTCAGTAACTGTGACCCAGTGAGTGAGTGACTGAGTGTGTGTGTGTGTGTTTGAGTGTGTGTGACAGTGTATGGGTGTTTAGACAAAACGCATATGGCTACCAAAGAATGCATAAAAACTGCCAATGTATTGGTGGTAACAAACATAATGAGGGCTTCCTTGGTGGTGCAGTGGTTGAGAATCTGCCTGCTAATGCAGGGGACATGGGTTCGAGCCCTGGTCTGGGAGGATCCCACGTGCCGCGGAGCAACTAGGCCCGTGAGCCACAACTACTGAGCCTGCGTGTCTGGAGCCTGTGCTCTGCAACAAGAGAGGCCGCGATAGTGAGAGGCCTGCGTGCTGCAATGAAGAGTGGCCCCCGCTTGCCACAACTAGAGAAAGCCCTCGCACAGAAACAAAGACCCAACACAGCCAAAAAAATAAAATAAAATAAAAAATAAATAAATAAGAAGACCCCAAGATCACTATTAAAAAAAAAAAACATAATGAACACTCTTACTGGGTTCCTCGTGATCAAGAGTACACATCTGCAAGACACGTTAGTGGCTCAATCTTTGGCCAGGGAAGATATCCGTTTCCAAGAGGACATATTCAGTGGAAAGGAAAAAGAATGAGATCAGAACCAGTTTAAGTCTCCAAGGTCTCAGAAACTTTTTGCATTTTACACGTTTATTTTAAACTTTCTAATGTAGAAAAAGCTGATTTCAGTGAAACTTCAAGTTTCTAGTTTAATAATCATAATGACTAGTATTCTTTACTCTTGTAAAAAAGTAGTACATAAACATATAAACACTGAACTGTTTTCTACACTATTCCTACATTCTGGGAAAAAAATGCTTCGACTTTGATAATTTGACCTTGGAAATAACACTCTTCTTCCCAGTCCTCACTGGAACCTTGTGAAAACACATAAAAAAAAAAGAGGGTGTGTGTAATCCTTTTCCATAACTTAATTTCCCCAGTATATGGACTCAAGTGTACCTCTTTTAACTCTAATGGGAAATTCAAGTTTTTATCAAGTTATTTACAGAAGGATCAGTTTTTTCCTTTGTCAATAAACAATGTAAATATTAAAAAGGCAAAACGTGCTTACAACACTAGAAGCCATGATAGGGAAAAAAAAAAGCTTTAACATTCTCAGACTTAGACAACAACAACAAATTTGTTTATCCAATGATACTTACCATATTGAGCAATCTGGAGGAACTGTTTTAGTTTTCAAGCATTAGAGTAGTTTTGACACTATGCATAAATTAAGGCTGGGATACTAAGTAAATAACAGAATGGTCAAAGTAAAGAGGATAAATGTTATGAAGGCTATTTTAAAAACCAAAATGATTCAAAGTAATTCTGATTAAAAAAATTATCTCATCAACTTAATTTTTACATTCTTCATACCTTCTATAACTGTCTAAATTTCTTATCATAAGCATGGATATTCTGATAAGCAGAAAGAGAAAAAATTATTTCCTTTTAGGAAAAAAATAAAGCTCAACTTGCTGCAAGGTATAACCAGGAAGTGTACAGTGTAGCACATTAGGAAATAAAACAGCAAAAGAGTAGACAGAATCTGAGGCTTACTGAATATATGCACTGCTGAAAATACATCTTTCAATTGGCTTTATGGAACTAAAAATACATTAAAAATCTAGAACCACAGATAGTTCATATATCTTATATACTATAGTTCATATATCTTATATACAATTTTTTTTCTTCTGAACAAGACATCTAAAATTATGTTTTCCTTTATTCCTAGAATGCAAGGAAACATACATATTGGCTGTTAATAAGCTACCTTCCATTTGGTAAGGTAAAAGTGATAAAAGCTATCACTCATAGCTGAATTCCAGATTTTGCATGAATTTTATGCTCAGTTTAATAACATAGTGGTTCTCAACCTTGGTATTCTGCAAGACAGTGTGCCTTAAGTTTGTGGGAGGATAAAAAAAAAGGTGGTGTTACAGTGAGACTTATGCAGAGACTATAGCCTCTCAACTAGGCCAAAGCCTGAGTGGGTCAAACATGCAAATCGATGGATGCACCATGTATGCTGACAAAGAAAGGGGCTGAGAACTACTGGTTGTCTAAATATCCTATTCTTAACAAAACAAGAAAGCATCCTACATCACAGAGAACCTCAAAGCTGCCCAAGTACCTTTCACCATGCTTTTGTGCTTTGCTGTCTTTGGCGTCCTTTTTGCTACCGTGCTTTTATTTCCCACAGACAAGTAGCGTGTTTTTCTCATACCACTTCAACATATTAACTACATGCTCCAAACTGACATAAAGGAATTAAACTCACTTAGGTTTGCAAACTTAGCTTTGTATCCCTAGAGAAAACATTCTTACTTATGGGGAGATTTTACCCATGGTTTGACATCTTCCAGGAAGAACAAAATGCACAGAAGCTCAAGTTTAATCTGCAAGGTTGACAGATTCATTTTCTTAATCTCACTAACTATATATCCTATATGAGGGTATTTCAAAAACCTTTCTGAATGCAGTGATCAGGCCAATTTTATTAGTATTCTGTGACTAAGATCATGTCCATAAAGAATGGTTAACAGCAGAAACATTCAGTCTGCTCAACTGACTGAACATCAAGAGCATCGGTATGTTTATTGGGCCCTTAAAAATACCAGCTCCAAAGTTTACACTCAAGGAAAATTGTTTTCTACCCCAGCCAGTATTCAGGAATAAAGCAATATCTTTTCTCATGTAAGTTTTGATAATATTAGATCTCTAATTATTATATAACAAAAACTGTATTGGAGATAAGTAATAGTCTCATTATGGCTAGAATATTTAAGTTAAAATTTGAAAGAAGATGACCAAATGCTTCTGCTTTACACTTGATTTATCTGTACCATACAGACACTGCCTTAGTCTGCTGGTTTTAAATGAGTCCATTTTAAGCATTAAAAGATTCATGTCCTAAAAAGACATTCAATAGTGATTTTTATTTCTACTTTAGAAGTACAAAGAAAACTAATGTTTGTTTTCAACTGATTTGTTTGTGAAAGAAGTACATCATAACATGCACTACCACAATGCAGGGAAAAGTCAGATCTAACCTCACAAAAAAGGGACAAGCAAGAAAGCCAGTTCTAGGCAGGGGAGGAGGTGTTGCACTAGATTTCACACAGCAGTGGCTCTGATCCTGGTATATCCACCGCTATCCTAGGACCACTACAGGATGACAGTTAAGTGTTGATTTTGAAGACATCATGGAAGGTGGAAACACTTCAGTCAAAAATTTGGCTCTCAATTCATTAAGCATTTGGAACCACTCCACTATACCTAAGAACCCGAATTCACATCTGCACAACTTAAGAAACTTGGAAATTTAAAAATTTTGTATAACAAAGGCTCATGTAGTGCTTATCATGTGCCAAGTACTCTTCTAAGAGCTTTGCAAATATTCATTTCCTTAATCCTCATAACAGCCCTATATTGTTATTCCACTGTTATATAGGAGGAAACTGAAAACACAGGGTGGTTAACCAGTAGATAAGTGCCAAAGCCAGGATTCAAACTCAGAAAGTCTGGCTTCAGAGTCTCTACTCTTAACTACTGCACTATGCTACCTCTAGGAATATGATATGTTAAAACATAAAATTAGGATCAAAGTTAATTGTTCAAATTGTTCAAATGTGTATAATTCAAAAGAGGTTATTTTAGAGTTAATTCCTTCTATTTTTAAATGCACCTGAAGAATACAGGCCTATGCATGTGGGACCACAATTAAAGATTATAGATTCAAAAATGAGTATTTTCAAATTCAAATATAAAAGAGATTTACTTAAGAAAAATAGCCACACTGTGATCCCATTTTTCTTTTCTTTTATTTTTTTAACATCTTTATTGGAGTATAATTGCTTTACAATGGTGTGTTAGTTTCTGCTTTATAACAAAATGAATCATCTATACATATACATATATCCATTTTTCTTTTAAATACTCCAGTTAGGTAAGCAAAAAGTTTGAAAAATATGGCTGTTTACAAATACATGTGCACTTGTATGAATTAACATAGGAATACCAGTCTAAATGTAAGTTAAAAATTACAGGTTTATTATATTCAATGTATGTGAATTAAAAACTGTAGGAATAATTAAAATAATTAGTTGAAACTAGTTTGGCTTCTTGAGTAGGCTAAATAGATCTTCCTGTTTATGCTACTCATTTGTTTAGCAAACTCTGTTAACATACAGAGTATAAAGTAAAAACATTCAAATTGTTATGAATGTTAAACTGGTGAGATTAAAATTGGTGAAGTTTTACCATATGGAAGTGGGGTGTTTTTTTGGCAAAACTTTTATTCTATTTCAATATATCAGGCAAGTGAGAACCTACTGCCTAATCTGGGGAGAGGGGAGAAGATGAGGCATGAACAGATAGAAAAATAAGGAGGAGGAATGGTTAAAAGTTACATTAATTATTTCAGCCCCAAGAGAGCTCTCTTTTACAAATTATTTCTCTAGTACCTGAAAGATAAAACAGTTTCTGTCCTGCAGTATTTAATTTCTTTCCATGGTAATTTCTAATTCCGTTTTCAAAATATTTAACTTATTAAGCACCTATTATATGCCAGCCAAAGTTCTAAGCAGTTAACTATGTATGAGAAAAGTATACCAAATTCAATAGTAAAAAAAAGAAAAATTATGGAGTACCCATTTACGCGCTAGGAACTACAGGAGACATAGAGATGACTTAATTTTATACCGCAAATATATCTATCAACAGACTCAAATTATTAGGTAATTCAATTACATAATTAAATTCTAAATCTAGTTTGTATAAACTGGTCTACAATATATGAATTAATGTTTCAGTAATTACAAAAACAGTCATTCTAAAGACCAAAACTGTGAAGTCATTCAATTTTTGTTATAATACCCTACATCAGTGTTGGACAATTTTCAACATACTTTCCCTAACATCATCACATTTAAGTCTCACAATAGCCCAGGTCAGGAGGGAGGATTAGATTTAATTACCCATAATACAGGTAAAACAATTGAGGCTCTGAGAATTTAAATGACATGTTCAAGTTCATGCAAATAATAACATGACAGAGCTAGAATCAAAACCCAATTCTAAGACTGATACTTTTATAATACATGGAAAACTTTCTTTCTTGGAAATACAAGGTATTTTATAAAAAGATTCAGTTTTTGAGCACTCCTTACCAAAGTAGAATATAAACTGATGAATAATTGGAAATGAACAGCTTTGTTACAACTATAGATGATCACATTAATTAGATCAATCTGGAACAAAACCAAATTAAACAAGGGAAGATCAGAGAACGCCTGGAAACCCAGCTATCTAACATAGCTGGCAAATAAAGCCTTAGATCTTTGTAATCTGGCTGCCCTAAGGTTTTTGTTTTTTTTTTCCTCTTTGAATTGACTTGAAAATAAACACACTTCACATATTATTTCTATTACAGTTGCATAATAATATATTGGCTCCAAAGAGATGGGTTAAGAATTGCTTTGAATGATACTTAAGTTAGTCTATGCAATCACAGTGTTACCTTTCAATTTAATCAAACTAAAATTTCAGCTCTAAACATGGACTTAATTCAAATATCATTGGACTTAATTCGAATATCACTCTTGCCCTATATATAGTCAGCCACCTTTCACTCTAATACAAGTCATTAGAATTATTTTAAGACCTGGAATAGCACATATAGACCTGGCGTAGTTACCTGAGGAGAAAATGATTGGATAAGTTTAATCTAGTATCTGAATTAGCACTGAAGGGGGAAGGGGACTATTAGTAAAGTAGAACCTGAAACTGTATAATTTGTGTAGCCAATATAATTCTAATATATTCATAAGAGTCGCAATAAATGCTCCAGCACCACATACTTAAGTGTAATGTAAGTTTTAATAAGAGGTTATTCCCAAATTAAAAGATTTTTCCTGTCAAAACCTGAGGAATAATGCAGGAAAGGACACAAAAGCATTCCACTGTTTTATTAACGACAACGCTCACTGATCTGTGAATAACCTGGAAAAAAATGAAGATTATTGAGTTACTTTACCTGTCTATCCATCCATCACCAGAGAACAGGTTTCAAAATGATGGATTATCTCACCACCCTGCAGTTTATCCCACACAATACTCTCTCCTCAAGGGAAAAACAAACAAGTGATCATACAAACATCATCACGCTTACCCCCTATACTTTATGTATCATCTCCATGCCAATATCAACTATTAACTAGAGGGAAAACTGTCTTGAAAATCATATACAAAAGACTCAAAAAATGAGGTATGTCACTGTGTTTACTTTACCCTCTAGGATTTTACAGTTTATAAAAAGCCTATTCAAAAAATAGTCCTCAAACTATTGGGAGACAAGCTTTTGGTTAACCTATTCTACAATGCTATTCTAATTTAATAAGGACAGTTCTCAATTGAAATAGTACATTCCAGTGGTTCCTAACCTTTTTGAGGGGTGATACACCCCTTGAGACACTGATAGAAACTAGGAACCTCCTAAAAAATGCAGCTATGCACATTACACACACAAAATTTGGCATGCGATTTCAGGGTATTTACCCCCAAACTCCTGAAACCCAGGTGATTTATTCCAGGCATTGGAAGCCAAGTTAAGGACCTCTGAATTTGAAGAACACCTATTATTAAATCAGCCTTCCACTGCTGTCTATTTTAAGCTGAGATATGTGTTTTTAAGATGATGGCTATAAGTTGGCTTATGCTATAATTGAAGATGGCCAAATTTAAAAAAAATTAAGAGGATTGTAATTACATGTATTCTTTAAATGTGTGGACTGAAAGAAAGGAAAAGAAAATATACCAAAATATTTAGTGTGGTTATTGTTAACAGGTGATGGGATTTAACTATAATAATCAATAGTAATACTTCTGTTCCTGTTTTCCAAAATTTCTGTACATGAAATTATATTTCTTTAAAAAAATATATTTATTTATTTTGGCTGCACTGGGTCTTAGTTGTGGCACGTGGGATCTTTAGTTGTGGCACGTGGGATCTTTAGTTGTGGCATGCGGGATCTAGTTCCCTGACCAGGGGTGGAACCCTGCAATGCCCCCTGCATTGGGAGTGCAGAGTCTTAACCGCTGGACCACCAGGGAAGTCCCAAGACTAAGGTTTTCTGACTTCCTATCAGCCAATCCTGTGTATTCCCAAGGTACCCACCTTTCAGTGGATGGGACCTGGATAAGAAGATAAATGCCAAGAGCAGGCTTAGCAGGAGTTACATAGCAACTAGAACCTGTCAGTGTTTACGCTCCTGACATCATTTTTTTTACTGCCTGGAATGTAGTAGCTCTGGCCTCCGGCAACACTTTTAACCTAGCAAGCTTTAGGTAACAGTGGTGGTGAAAAGATCTTTAGTTGTGGCACGTGGGATCTTTAGTTGTGGCACACGGGATCTTTAGTTGCGGCACACGGGATCTTTAGTTGTGGCATGCAGGCAGGATCTAGTTCCCCAACCAGGTATCGAACCCGGGCCCCCTGCATTGGGAGCACAGAGTCTTAGCCACTGGACCACCAGGGAAGTCCCTATATTTCTTATATAATAAAGACATAATTTTATTAAGCATGATGACACCAATAGGAAAATGATTAAATAAATTATGG
This sequence comes from Physeter macrocephalus, assembly GCF_002837175.3. NCBI lineage: Eukaryota > Metazoa > Chordata > Mammalia > Artiodactyla > Physeteridae > Physeter > Physeter macrocephalus. The sequence continues at coordinate 61,787,150 of NC_041234.1, forward strand.
CATATAGGTCCATATACCAGAGAACTCTTCAGCCCTTAACATTTTAAGTATGCATATACATACATGTTCATACACAGATATCTGTATAAGCATGGGAAATATGGGAAGATATGCAACTAACTTAACAATGGTTAACTCTGGGGGTGGAATTCTAGGGTGGGAAATAGGGCTTGCATTTCTTTATAAAAGTGAGTGTCTGTGTGCTTTATTATTTTTTTTCAGTATTTTCATTTTTTTCCTACCTACTAAGATTATATGTTACCCCAAAATTTGCTTTTTAATGGCTATTTAACATCTCCTGACAGGTATACTTTGCTAAATGACCTACATGAATTATTCCATTGATTCAAGTGCCAAGAGATTTTAAACTGTTCTGTTCCTTAAAGAATTTTTACATAGTTCCAGATTATAGAACCAAAAGTTGAGTAAGAAGATTGTAAGAAAGACCTGAAAGAACATTTTATTCTCCCTGCCTGTCAACATTTAACTAGAGTAGACTACACCAAATTAAATATTAACTGAGTTGGACTAAACCAGTATTTCTCAAACAGGGATTATTTTGCCCCAGGGGACATTTGGCAATGTCTGGAGATATTTTTGTCTGTCACAAGTAGGTAGGTGAAGGTAGTGTCATCTACTGGATAGAGGCCAGAGATGCTGCTAAATAAATATCCTAAAATGCATAGGACAGCTCTTCCAACATCACAACAAAGCATTATACTGCCAAAAATGTCAACAATACTTCAATTGAGAAACTCTAGCCTAAATCAAGAGCCTCTAGAACAATTATGTATCTCACAGAAATGGACCATGTTCAATGACAAGGTGGGGTCAGACCACTGATGGTTCTTGGCATAGAGTAGAGCCCAATCTTCTTGCTCTTTTCTAGAAATGGATGGGTTAACAGAGCAGTCTGAGACTCCTATAACTTCCTAAGTGTCATCTGTGTGCTTTGATTAAATTAATTTCATGTCATATCTGTTTAGGCTCCTTCAAATCATTTCTGAGTACTGATGGCATTCATTCCTGCATTGCACATTCTGGAACCTGATGAAATATGTTTTCTTATTCTTTAACTGGTCCATGAGTGTGCATTTTATTTTCTTTCCTCAACTACAGTAAACACTATTGACACTGCCATCAAAGTCTGACTATGTCAATATTCTTTTTCATATATATCCACTACACCTAGGAGAGTATAAAGCAGAGAACATATGCTTAAAAAATAGCTGTTAAATTAAAATGGGAAGAAATGAAAATAATCAAACTTATAACAAATGACAGAGATGCTTCTTCACAAGTTTTCTGTCACATTAACTAAATCTTTTCCTTCTTGTTGATTAGAATTGGGCCCGGAGAGCAATTCTCCTGGCTGCTTCCTCTTCAACAGTGTTCCCTAAACAAGCAGCATCAACAACATCTGGAAACTTATTAGAATGCAAATTTCCAGGCCCCACTTCAGATCTACAAGTCAGAAACTCTGGGAATGGGACACAGTAATCTGTTAAATTCTGACGTAAGTGAAAGCTTGAGAAATACTGCTCTATGGGCCCTTTAACACCTAATTTTTGCAGCAATTCATAAATACCAACTATTCACTCATTTATCCATCAAATACTTAATGAATGACTATTAAATACCAGGTATTGCACTCAGGCAATTTTGTATAATTTCCTAACATCAGGGTTTTTTAAAAAAATTATTATTATGTTTTGTAGGCACAAGTCTATCCAGTTGATTACACTAGGGTCAGAAAAACTGCCTCCTATTTTTGTAAATAAAGTTTTTTTGGAACACAGCCACGTTCATTCTTTTACATACTGTCTAAGACTGCAAATAGTTTCAACCAAAACCATATGGCTTGCAAAGCCTAAACTATTTACTATCTGACCCTTACAGAAAAAGTTTGTTGACCCACTGGATTAGAACACAAATCTAGCTCAGTCCCTAACTTGGTCTCATACTTGCCCTGGTAGCATTCTACAACAGCAGCAACAGCAGCAGTAATCATCATAATCATAGTAACAGTAAGAGTAATAACACCTAACACTTATGTAGTACTTACTAAGGCAAGCACTGTTTAAGCACTTTCTAGATATTAATTCACTTTAAGTCTCACAACCTATGAGGTAGATACTACTATTATTATCCCCATGGAAAAATTGAAGAAACTGGAACACAGAAAGGTTAAATAACTTGCGCAATGATACACAGCTAGTACATGTTGAAACCGAGATTTGACTCCATTGGTCTGGCTCTAAAATGTACACTCTGGTTCACTGCACTAAACTTACTTCTCCTCCACACCACTAGAGCACAGATATCTGCTTGCATCCACCCAAAGAGGTGCTTGCAAATTACAGTTCCAATAGCAATATTTTCAAGTTTTCCCATCTCTCCACGGTCTTTAGAGCCCAGAAGCACCTTTGCTATTCACTCTTTAGAACCTCTTCTTTTTATAAGCTCTTAAGGATGATTATCTGAGTAAAAAAATAATGCTTTCTTTTATAGAAAATTCCTAACAATGGTTCTCAACCCTTATTAGGTCATGGATGCCTGTGAAAATCTGATGAAACTACAAATATTTTTATAAAGATATACATATAACCTGTTATATATAAGTTCCAAGGACCTATGGAGCCTAGATTAAGAACCTTTGGTATATTTCAATGCAGTTCCATTCAGCAGCACTGCTGCAAAATAGTGTGTAGCGATCCACTATGAAAATATTTCTTAACCATATGATTTATATACTTGATGTTCAATTAATTAATCCGTTTCTTTTTAATTCACTCTGGCAATTTTTTAACATTTAATTTCAAATATTTAAGGCTTGATTCAATAATCAAGCTTTACATAAACAAACACACACATACATTTGGATTGTTCAAATCTACCAACAATTAGACATAGGGCCAGATTCTGCACCTAGGTGTATCGTGGAGTTCTACTTATGACACTGTGGGAGGAAACCAATGGGATTTGGAGCATAAAACAGATCAATGCTAACTAGTCCCCAAAACGTATAAAACATAACTGCTACTGGGCTCATCTGCATTACTGTTTATCAAATGCATACATACAAGTTATAGGGGTGGGGGGGAGATCGATTTGCTCATGGTCTGTTTCTCCTTTTACCTTTATCAATTAGGTAAATTTGGGAAGTTGACATAATTTCTTTATTCATTTAAACTGGTATTTCCTATTGGGCATAGAATCAGAACATGTTTCTAGAACACGGTAAGAATGGCCCTTATTCTCTCCTGCCTTTTTTGTGGTGGTGGTGGGTGGTGGTGGGGGAATGACTATGCATTGACTGTGAGAAAAGAAATCATAGCAAATTACAAGTTGTTAAACCACAAAAATTTAAAAATCTCCCCCAAATAACAATATTTTAATTAACTATCTCCTCTTTTTTCCAGAAAACATTATTTAAAGAAACATTGTAGAAGAAGTGAGTTGTGTAGAATGCACACCAGGAAATCTGGTTTCTAGTCTCAGCCTCTCTTTACCTTAACTTTCCTCATTTGTAAAATTAGACAACCAGTCAAAACAATATAACAGCATTGTTCCAACTCTAAGTTTTTCTGTTATATCACTAGCAAAATAGTAGGGAGATTTTTACAAGAGGAGAGATTAAGGAGAATGCTGTTGAGGGGGAAAAAATGTACCATTAAAGAATCTAGATCCATAATCTAGCCCACACTTGTTGAGGTGAAGGGGTAAGAACACTGGGGGCAGACAGTAAAAAGGCCATCTCAATTTTGCTTTTTCTGACTTCACATGCAGTTGAAGCCATAAATAAACTCATAAAATTTTCCATCAGTATAATCTTTCATCAATTTTAAGGCTTCTCTTGGTTTTCAAATATGTTGATCCAGGTTAACAAACATCTCTTAGATTTCTGAAAATTCTCTGAATAAAAAAACTTGGTTATTACAGAACAAAATAAGCAGGTTACTTTGGTCTGAGAGATGTTTTATACTATGAGTTCTCCAAATGGAACAATACAACATTCAGTAAAGTGTATGTTTTGATCTTGGACTTTGGACTAAAGAAGTTATTTTTTTAAAGCAGAGGAAAAAAGACAAAATATAAAATAACTTACACTTTATATTAAAAAACAAATTCCATGGTATGACAAAATCATAGTAGCATCTATGTGGCCCATTTGGGGCATCATTCTTTCTGCCATTACTGATTGAATGTATCAAATGGGAGATTCCCTTTCCTGTTGTTCCATGCTATTCCTATAATCTTGAGCAAGTTACTTATATGTTTTGGACTTTTGGTGTTCTTTCATTCTATTTTTTAAAAAGCTCTAAGTTAGGGGCTTCCCTGGTGGCGCAGTGGTTGCGAGTCCGCCTGCCGATGCAGGGGATGCGGGTTCGTGCCCCGGTCTGGGAGGATCCCACATGCCGCGGAGCGGCTGGGCCCGTGAGCCATGGCCGCTGAGCCTGCGCGTCCAGAGCCTGTGCTCCGCAACGGGAGAGGCCACAACAGTGAGAGGCCCGCGTACTGCAAAAAAAAAAATAAAATAAAAATTAAAAAAAAAAAAGAAAAAAAAAGCTCTAAGTTAATCAATGTGTGTTCCACAATTTCCTGAGGTAGATCATGCATCTATTCAATTTTCTATATACAATACTCAGGGAAATGATATCTGAATGCGAATACCTGGTACAAAATATTCGGTGGTGATCTTACACACACACACGCACACACACACACACACACGCACTTTATATTACATGTTAAAAGTAAAACATACTCATTCTGTATGTTTTAACAATCCCACTACATTAAAGGAAAAAAAGGAAATAAAATGTAGGCTGAAATCTGAAGAATGGAAGGCTGAATTACCTAGTAAACTATTAGTTAAATTCTCTCTCTTTACAAAAAACAAGTAACAATCTCCGGGCAGTCTAAGTCTATTTATATATTAAAAAAAAATGTAGAGTTTGTTTGCTCCCTCAGGTCCATTTCATAGGTTATGAAAACATGACACAGTATATGAAACCCATTCTGAACTAGAAAGTAGTTCTAAAGGCTACCATGTTACCAACCACACAGAAAACAGAAACAAATTAGTTGGTTAGGGCTTAAAAAGAACTTCTGTTTGGAAGATATAGTGTGAGAGTTTAAAAACCTATATACTGCATACATATCCTGCCCAGTGTGCCAGAAAAAATATTAACCAACTAATATACAGTAGGGGAAATTCTATGGCTTGCTAGACTAGACAAATATATAGGTTTCAATGACTTTCTTCCAGTATGGTCCAATTTATGTATCTTGACATATCAATGGGTAGTAGGTAGTACAATAAATAAGCTTCATTTTCTTTGCTGAAAAAAAACCCTACCTATTTAAATTGATAAAAACCTCAAAGGGTGTTCATTCATGAAAGTTATCTCCAGTAGTTAAAATGTTACACTGTTTATGCAGAATTCATTTAGAATGCAAGGATATGACTTACAAAAGTATTTGAATCCTTCACATAAATATGCATGCATGCCATTTATAACAGTAGCCTTGATGAGAACACACTGTAGCTGGCTGTGAGAAATGCTTAAGAGGGTTATATTAAAACAGAATATAAAACGGTGGTTAGAAATCACAGAACAGGTGATACCTAATTCTGATAACCTGGTGATAAAAAGTGTAGACTATGATGTATAGATGGTGGTAGTGTTAGTACTTTAGGATATAAACAGAACAATATTTATATGAAATTATAAAGTATTATGCAGGGAATCAAATATAAAATTAAAAGTTAATATCCTTAGGCCAAGTAAATGCATTTTATTATAAATGCATTTTATTATAATTTATAAACACACAGATTCATATATATAATATATAGGAAGAACTCAGAGTTGCCTTAATTACCAAAGAAACACCCAAAAGTTTAATATACTACTTCAAACATAACAGTCTTTTGTTGTTGCCTTTAATATCTATCTACACATATACATATACATTTAATTATATCATTCCCTGAAATTTCAATTCACTTCAAATTGGAGAGAGCGAGATATAATTTTTATAACAAACATTAAATATGAACCACACACAAAATTCTGAGATAGGCTTGCAGAGGATAAAAAGATACAGAAGGCTGATAAAACCTCAGCCTTAAGAAGGTTACAGTCATCTTTGGTGAAAAATATTTCTTTTGTCTAGAATTCAACACATAAGGGTGTCATTCAAATTTTTTATCAGTACAGGACAAACAAATGAAACTTTTAAATGTTGTTTCCCTTAAAAACAACAAATAAACAAACATTAAATATATATTTACAAATATATGAATTAGGAAAGGAAATAAATGGATTTTGTGAAAAAATAAGAATGAGGTTAAATATTCCATTTTCATAAAGTGCTGGTAAGGAAGCCAGTGAGCTTCTGCTCACTCCCCAGTGACCTGTTCATTCTGTCCCTATTCCTTACCCTAAAGTTCTGTAGGAGTAAGTGGCAAGTGGGAACATGAGAGAAAGTAGTGTAGCTCCCTTTGAATCGAGCAAAGCCACAGGAAGAGGAAAAGAATGATTAAGAAACCCATAGAACTCCCCTATTAGTTTCAATTGATGGGAGGACCTCTGGTCCTGGGGGACATGACACTGCCCATTCATCCCTAGTTTGACAATAGGTGGAGGAGGAAGAACTTGTCTGGAATTACACAGACCTATCTTTCAGAATTAAGTTACTTTCAAATTTATAACATTCTTACCACCATTCATAAAGTCACATATTGGACTAGATACTGTGAAGGGACCTCCTATTACTAACAAAAGACTATTTCTTACATTAATCATAATTTTTATTGCACTGCTGAGAGTGAAGGAAATAAGAGAAATGTCCATAGGAAATCCACAACCCCAAACACACATATGCACAGTACAAACCCTGAGCTAAACTCAAAGATTTGAGCAACAAACACTGCAATTAAAAAAAAAAAAGTTGTGTTGCCTGTATCAGTGTGGGAGCTGTATCTGGGGTTTCTTTATTAAGCAAGGACCCTCTGAAGGGAGTTAGAATGGTCCCAAGTCTTAGTGCCTTCTGGCTGAAGGAAAACACAAATAATTCTTGAAGGAAAGCATTCTTAATTTGGGCCCCCAGATTTCCACAGATTAAAATCAATCAAATACAAACTCTCAGTCAAAAATAAGCATGGCACAAGGAAATAAATCATTAACATAAATCAGCAGAAACAACACATGGCAGAATATAAAATATCTGTATATGAAAGAAATTACCAAGCAAAAGAGACTATCAAACAATAACAAGGAAGATTTGGGGGGAAAAAGCAGAACTTCTAAAAATGAACGATAAAAATATTGGAGTTAAAAAAAAGGGTTAAATTGCAGATTAGTTACAGGTGAAGAGAATTAATAAACTGGAAAACAGACCTTTATTAGGTACCCAGAATGTAGCTGCAAGGACAAGGAAATAGAAAATATGAAAGAGAGATTAAAAAACATGGAAGAGAGAATGCTAAGTTCTAAAACATACCTATTTGTGGTTCCAAAAAGGTGAAAATAAGAGATAATGGATGAAAACAACATTTGCAAGATACTGACTGATAATTTTCTAAAATAATAAATGACAATTCACAGATAGAGGAACTTGCAATGTAATTGTTTGAACCATATGGAATTGTAGGTCAAAATGTTTTAATATTGTTAATTTCATATGGTTTGACCTATACCAAGCTAGATAAATACAAAGGAACCAATACCTAAATTCACTGTAGTGAAAATGCAGAACACTGTAGACAAAATATCTTAAAAACAGCCTGAGAAAAAAGAGATATCACTTATAAACAAATGACAATTAGGCTGACAACAAACATCTCAACAACAAAAATGGAACCCAAACGACAGTGGAATAAAATTTTAATGTACTGAGAGAAAAGAACTGCCAACGTAGAAATGTTTACCTAACAAATATTCACTCAAGAAAAAAAGGCAAAAAAAAAAAGTTATTTTCATATGCACACAAACTAGAAAGCATTAACTGCCCAGAGCATAAACTAGAGGAACTTTTAAAATTATATACTTCAGAAGGAAGGAACAGACTCCTGTTAACTGCACTTACACTACTTGGTAAAAGATAGAAATTGTTAGATGGAATTAAAAATATGTAATAATATGCTATTTAGAGCTCTAAATATAGTTGAAAAATAAAGGGATGGAGAAAGATATAACAGGCAAGTATTAAAAAGTTGGAGTAGCTCTTTGATATTAGACAAACTAGACTTTAAGAAAAAAATGTATTATTAGGGATGGAGAAAGTCAGCAGACTATGCAAAACATTAAATTCATCAGGAAGATTAAACAATTATAAATTTATATGATCTTAATAAATTGCCTCAAAATAAATATCAGGTAAAAATTGATAGAATTACAGGGAGAAACTGACCAATCAAAAATCATAATGGGAGATTTCAAAATACGTCACTCTATTATTGACAGATCAAAGAAAAAACACTTCAATAAAAATAAAGTTTGAAAATGACCACTCGAAGCTTGACTTATAAGACTTCAAGAGCAATAATTAGAGAGCCCTGTACCAAACAACTAGATAAACACGTTCTTCTTGAGCACATGTGGAAAAATTATAAAAATTGATGACATACTAAGTTATAAAGTTCAAAGAATTAGTACCATAAAAACATTTTTTCTATACACAGTAGAATTAAATGAGATGGTAAGAGCAGAAGAATCAACCAGATTAGCTATTTTAAAATACATAACTCATGGGTCAATGAAGAAATCACAATGGAAATTAAGATAATTAGGATTAAAAGATAATGAAAATAATATATAATAATTGTGTAAGATTCAAAACAATTGCTAGAACTTTACCATATTAATGCTTATAGTAGAAAATTAAAAAGGTGACTATTTAACTCATTAGGTTTCAGCCTAAGAATATGCAAGGGCAGGGGAGGGGAGGGATGAGTTGAACAAAACCCAAAGAAAGCAAAATAAAGGATAATAAAGACCAGAAATTAATGAACTAGGACAAAGAGAATCAAAAAACCCAAAAGTTGATTCTTTCAAAACATAATAAAGAGGGGCTTCCCTGGTGGCGCAGTGGTTGAGAGTCCGCCTGCCGATGCAGGGGATACGGGTTCGTGCCCCGGTACGGGAAGATCCCACATTCCGTGGAGCGGCTGGGCCCGTGAGCCATGGCCGCTGAGCCTGTGCGTCCGGGAGCCTGTGCTCCGCAATGGAAGAGGCCACAATAGTGAAAGGCCCGCTTACCGCAAAACAAAAAACAAACAAAAGAAACAAAAACAAAAAACAAACAAACAAACAAACAAAAACATAATAAAGAGATTGAGAAACTTGTCCAAGGTTACATGGCTAATAAATAGAGGAGCAAGGATTTAAATCTAGGCAGTCTGTTTCCATAGTCCAGGTTCTTAACTACTATGCTCTACTACCCCCAAAAGTGCTAAGTATAAAAGAAAAGATTGCTATATTTGACTACATTAATCTTAATGACCTCCACGCATCATAAATACCATAAGGCAAGATACAAGCAACACATTTAACTGAGAAAAGATAAGTATTCAGAATATATAAAAACACCTACAAATCAATAAGAAAAAGACAACAACCCAACAGACAAATGGGTAAAAGACATGAACAAGCATTTCCCGAAAGAGAAAACATGAATAGCCAATAATCACATGAGAAGACGCTCAGCCTCGTTAGTAATCCAGGAAATGTAAAATAAAAATACAATGTGATGATACTTTATATGAATTAGACTGACAAAAATTAAAAAGTCTGATAACACCAAATGTTGGCAAAGATGTAGAGCTATGAGAATTCTTATATACTGCTGGGGGAGGTAAACTGGTATAACTCTCTGGAGAAACAACTGGGCACTATCTTGTATGAACCTTCATATATCCCATGACTCAGTAATTCCACTCCTAGATATGTATGCTAGAGAAAATCTTGAACTTGTATACTCTGAAACATACACAGGATGTTAATAACAACAAAAAACTGGAAAAACTCTGTGTCCATCAACAGAAAAATGGAATAGTAACTTGTGGTATATTCAAAATGGAATACTATGTAGCAATGAAAATAAGTTTAACTATAACCACACACAACAAGGATGATGCTTTGAAACATAATACTGAGTGGAAAATGGAATTTACAGTATGATTCTATTTTATAAAGTTCAAAAACAGGCCAGACTGATTATATCATTTAGGTAAGTAGGTAGGCAGGAAAACAGATTATAAAAGAGTAGAATAACAAAGTATATGTTTGCATATACTAAATCTTGACTAAATCTCATTTTTGTCTTTCTATTTTTCATCTGTTATTCAAGTATCAGTTTAAAAGAGATAAGAAAACCAATGCCTGTCTTACCTGCAGAAACACTGAGGGAGTTCTCCTTGGCCATATAAAGGAAACAAAAATGGAGTGTTGCCATACCGCCCAAGACAGTGAAGAAAGTTTTTGGTAGCTTTGAGACCATCTATAGTACTGCTGGCTGTCTCTGATGTCATTGCAATTGAATGTAGGACAAAATATTGGAGGTTGGGGGTCAATTTCTGAGTTTTTAAATATTCAGAAAATGTAATTTCCTCATAGGCTATGAAAAGAAAGATGAAAATTTATCAATTAAAATCAAAACCAAACTTCCATTTAAAACCATTGCACAAAAATGAGATCAGGTCTGTTTAAAACACTTGGCAAAGGACACAGGTGGTAATATTATTACATTTTAGACAGAGACCATTGATTGTGGGGGGACAAAAAAAAAACTAGAAACAATCTCACTATCCTAATTGGACTGATGATACAATTTTTAAGCTTTAAATGATGATTCCTTGTTTAGTATTTTATGAATTTAAAAAATTAGAAAAGTATTAAATAATTCATTAACATCACAACAGGTTTCCACAGTTGGCAATAATCTTACTTTATTATCATTAAAACTGCAGAATAATGCCAATAATTATACTTTGAAATATTAAATATGACAAATGGCAATTTTTTTGGTGAAAACGATAGAGTAATACTTGAATTTTTTGAATTGCTATTTCTTCCTAAAACTACGAACAATGAACTATGACTAAAAAGTAATGAAAATAATTTCTGTATGTCTAGTGGAATCAGTCTTACTGCCTTATAATCACACCTCAAAACATAAGGATCCCCTAAATACTATTCCTTTAAGCCAAGAACAGAAAAAATGTAATTGGACTGTTAGTGGTAGACAAAAACTTTATAGAAATAATATAAACAAAAATTATAACAATTTCCTAAGAGAATATACGTTTATACTACTGTGGAGAACAATCTGGCAGTATCTAATGGACTTGAAGCTTTAAGAACAAGTGCTAGGCTTTTAATATTCCATCGAATATAAAAAAAAAACAACTGCTGTATTTCTCATTGTAACTTTTTTGTCAGTATATTCCTATTTTGGATAACTCTTCCAGTTCAATGCACTTTAAGTGTAAAGCTCTGATATTAAAGTGGTCTATTCAGGGCTTCCCTGGTGGCGCAGTGGTGGCGCGTCCGCCTGCCGATGCAGGGGAGCCAGGTTCGCGCCCCGGTCTGGGAGGATCCCACACGCCGCGGAGCGGCTGGGCCCGTGAGCCATGGCCGCTGAGCCTGCGTGTCCGGAGCCTGTGCTCCGCAACGGGAGAGGCCGCAGCAGAGGGAGGCCTGCATACCACAAAAAAAAAAAAAAAATAAAAATAAAAAATAAAGTGGTCTATTCAACTTTCAACACACTCTGAAGTAACAGGTCCCAGATCACACAGTGACATGGGTCAAAGCCAAGACTAGAAACCATCCATGTCTTCGCCTAGTCCAGGGATTTCCCACCCCATACTATCTAGCTTGTTTTTAAGCAATCAAAATAAATAATTCAACATTCCAAGCAAAAGTGATCCTGGAAAAATGAAAAAACATACAGATTTTTTAATGACTGAGAAAAAAATTAATGGATGGGGGTGCGGGAGAGTAACATATACGCACCGCTATATGTAAAATAGATAAACAACAAGGACCTACTGTATAGCACAGGGAAATATATTCAATATCTTGCAATAAACTATAACAGAAAAGAATATGAAAAAGAATATATATATAATATAAATATAACTGAATCACTTTGCTGTACTCCTGAAACTAACATAACATTGTAAATTAACTATACTTCAATTTAAAAAAATGATTAAAAAATTAATGGATAATGAAAAGGGAGTATCATCTGTGAAGAACCAGTTGACAGCAGTGTTTAATTAACAAGAATAAAAATGAACACCCAGCACAGAATTGCTGTCATGATGAAAATGTTCTATAGCTGCACTGTAGCCATAGTAGCCACTAGCCATGTGTGGCCACTGAGCACTTGAAGTGTGGCTAGTGAGACTGAGGAACAAATTTTAAATTTTATTTTATTTTAATTAATTTAAATTTAAATAGCTACATTTTGCTAGAGGCTAACCTATTGGACAGTGCAAACTAGAAATATTTTAAAAGCATAGCAAGTGGCTCACTAAATCAGAGCAAGCATATTAAAATAATAAGAAATCTCAAATAATGTAAGAAAATAAATTTAATGAAAAACAATACCTTTATATTCATCAGGATGTTCCTCATACTCCATACAAAATGTGAGAAACTTCATTAGCATTCGCTTTTCTACCATAGTAAGTTGTTTGCTATTAAAGACATCTGCTCTGGAGCAAGGAACCTGAAAAACATGAATTTAAAAGTTAAGAAACTGCTTCCTAGTGATACAAGTATTCCAAATGACATTTTCTTTCCCTTTAAGTATAACAAGATTATTATTTCCTTTCTAATCAGGCTGTTTCATGTTACTTTCCATCAGTTCTTATGGCATCTCTGTTGACTTCAGAGCTAATTAACTTGTGAGCTCTCTTACTTAATCCTGCCAAGTTGCTCTTTATGCCATTAAAAGGTCACCAGCATGTCACCCCTAACTGGGAACAAATGACAGCTCAAATCTAGCAATGCTGTCTGAAATTAACACTTTCTCAACACCAACATCAAGCTGCAGAATAAATCATGAGAAAATTAACATTAGACATTTTAATTGGCAATCTCTTACTATTTACAGTTGTTAATCACCATGCAGGATTGGATTATGCTGCTTTACCAGGAAAATAACAATCTTATTTGCTTATCCTTCCCAAATAAAACACAGTAACTCAAAATCATACCCAGTTACAATACTTGCTCAGCACAGTACCTGTTCCACTCTTCCTTCTCGAAAAGCAAGAATCCTGGTAATATTTTTAAACTCTGCATATCGACTAACATTAGATTTGATTAGAAGATCAATTAGCAATCCTCGAGAATACAACAGCTGTACAAAGAAAATATTTTAGAGAATGAAATAAAAGGTGAAATAGTGGAAAAACTGATAAACACTAAGTAAAGATATATAATTTTGTTATATTTTAAATTATTTGTAAAAAGAATTATACCTATTAATATTATAATACATAACACAATTTATTATAGGTTCACCACTGATTATCTGAAATTCAAAATTAAAAAAATTCTGGAATCCAAAGTTTTTTCATAACTGACCCAAACTGATACAAGGCTCTTCCATCCGCTTGTCCCAGTTAATGTGAAAAGTCATACATCTCACTGCAGAAATATTAATATGTTTAATTATAGAGTGACTCTTCAGATCCTGCTAAGAATGTTACATCATATATAAAATATCAGCCAGCATATATACTGTATTACTTTCTAAAATATATATTTTTTAATTCAAATAACAACACCCCAGGCCCCAAGGGTTTTGGATAAAAGACTACAGCTTTACATAAGGCCAGGTGGTTATTAAGAAGAAACCAACCTGCTGGACCTCCTCATAAACTAAACAAGAAAAAGACTGGCTACGCATGTCCACCCAAAGAGTCAAATTATACAGTCTCTGTAATCCTAGCATTCTAGATTTATATGATATGTCTTTCTCAAGAAGTGAGGATGATGGTTATTGCTAGCAAGCATGTGAGACTAAATTAATCTTTCAATATATCTCATAACCAGCTTCAGAGAGACAAAAACAATTTCAACAGTATTATCTAGCATGTTTTGAATTTAACCAAATGGATAAATGCAACAGATTTCACTACTTCCTATACTGAGATACCTTTAAGTATCTATAACTCAATAAATATTAAAAATGTAAATATTACATCTGAAATAAGGGGGAAAAAGAAAAAAACAGCTTAACTACAAAAAAAAGGAAATTTAAATAATCAATCAAAACCATTAGTTTAGGGGGGGACCTTCAAGATGGCAGAGGAGTAAGAAGCGGAGATCACCTTCCTCCCCAAAACTACAACAGAAATACATCTACATGTGGAACAGCTCCTACAGAACACCTCTGAATGCTGGCAGAAGACCTCAGATCTCCCAAGAGGCAAGAAAATCCCCATGTATCTGGGTAGGGGAAAAGAAAGAAGAAAAAACAGACACAAAAGAATAGGGACGGGACCTGCACTTCTGGGAGGGAGCTGTGAAGGAGGAAAAGCTTCCACACACTACGAAGCCCCTTCACTGGTGGAGATGCGGGGTGGGCAGTGGGGAAGCTTCAGAGTCACGGAGGAGAGCACAGCAACAGGGGTGCAGAGGGCAAAGTGGAGAGATTCCCGCACAGAGGATCAGTGCCGACCAGCACTCACCAGCCCAAGAGGCTTGTCTGCTCACCGGCCTGGGCGGGCGGGGGCTGGGAGCTGAGGCTCGGGTTCAGGGAGAGGACTGGGGTTGGCTGCATGAACACTGCCTGAAGGGGGCTAGTGCGCCACAGCTAGCCGGGAAGGAGTCTGGGAAAGACTCTGGACCTGCCTAAGAGACAAGAGACCATTGTTTCAGGGAGCACGAGGAGAGGGGATTCCTTCCCTGTCTGCCCACAGAAAGCAGAGCACTGCTTAAACGAGCTCCAGAGATGGGCATGAGCTGCGGCTACAAGCTCGGACACAAGAGATGAGCACGAAATGCTAACACTGCTGCTGCAGCCACCAAAAATCCTGTGTGCAAGCACAGGTCACTATCCACATGCCGCCGCACCGCCCCGCGAGCCTGTGCAGCCCACCACTGCCAGGGTCCTGTGATCCAGGGACAAGCCCCCCTGCCCCACTCCGGCAGAACACAGGGCACACCTCAGGCTGCTGCAACCTCACTCTGGCCTCTGCTGCAGCAGGTTCATCCTGCATTCCAATTAAAACTACCTTACCCCTCCCTCCCTGCGGTCTGAGTGAGACAGAGGCCCCTAATGAGCCGATGCTTTAACCCGGTCATGTCTGGGTGGGAACAGAAGCCTGAGGGCAACCTACACGAAGTGGTGAGGCCAAAACCAAAGCTGAACCCCAGGAGCTGTACAAACGAAGAAGAGAAAGAGAATTTTCTCCTTGCAGACTCAGGAGCAGCAGATTAAATGCCCACAATCAACTTGAGGTACCCTGCATCTGTGGAATACCTGAAAAGACAAGGAATCAACCCAAATCTGAGGCGGTGGACTTTGGGAGAACTGCAAACTTGGGATTTGCTGTCTGCAATTGACTTGTTTCTGATTTTTATGTTTACCTTAGTATAGGTTTTAGCACTTGTAATCATTCATGGATTTGTTTAATAGTTTGGTTGCTCTCTTCTTTCTTCTTATTACTTTAAATATTTTGTTAATTTTAATAATTCTTTTATTTCAATAATTTTATTTTATTAATTTTTTTTCTTTCTTTTTTTCTCCCTTTTCTACTGAGCTGTGTGGCTGACAGGGTCTTGGTGCTCTGTCCTGGTGTCAGGTCTGAGCCTCTGAGGTGGGAGAGCCGAGTTCAGGACACTGGACTACCAGAGACATCTAGGCTCCCCATAATATCAATCAGCAAGAGCACTCCCAGAGATCTCCATCTCAATGCTAAGACCCAGCTCCACCCAACGGCCAGCAAGATCCAGTTCTGGACACCGCATGCCAAACAACTAGGAAGAAATGAACACAACACCACACGTTAGAAGAGAGGCTGCCTAAAATCATACTAAGTTCAAAGACACCCCAAAACACACCACTGAATGCAGCCCAGCCCAGCAGAAAGAATAGATCCAGCCCCACCCATCAGAACACAGGCACCAGTCTCCTCCACCAGGAAGCCTACACAAGCCATTGAACCAACCTTACCCACTGGGGGCAGACACCAAAAAAAACAGGAACTACAAACCTGCAGCCTACAAAAAGGAGAACCCAAACACAGTAAGTTAAGCAAAATGGAAAGACAGAGAAATATGCAGCAAATGAAGGAGCAAGGTAAAAACCCACCAGACCAAACAAAGGAAGAGGAAATAGGCAGTCTACCTGAAAAAGAATTCAGAATAATGATAGTAAAGATGATCCAAAATCATGGAAACAGAATGGAAAAAATACAAGAAACATTTAAAAAGGTACTAGAAGAACTAAAGAGCAAACGGTCAATGATGAACAACACAATAAATGAAATTAAACATTCTCTAGAAGGAATCAATAGCAGAATAACTGACAGACAAAAACAGATAAGTGACCTGGAAGATAAACTAGTGGAAATAACTACCACAGAGCAGAATAAAGAAAAAAGAATGAAAAGAACTGAGGACAGTCTCAGAGACTTCTGGGACAACATTAAATGCACCAACATTCGATCACAGGGGTCTCAGAAGAAGAAGAGAAAAAGAAATGGACTGAGAAAATATTTGAAGAGATCATAGCAGAAAACTTACTTATATGGGAAAGGAAATAGTCAAACAAATTCAGGAAGCACAGAGAGTCCCATACAGGATAAATCCAAGGAGAAACATGCAAAGACACGTATTAATCAAACTATCAAAAATTAAATACAAATAAAACATATTAAAAGCAACAAGGCAAGAGCAACAAATAACATACAAGGGAATCCCCATAAGCTTAACAGCTGATCTTTCATCAGAAACTCTGCAAGCCAGAAGGGAGTGGTAGGACATATTTAAAGTGATGAAAAGGAGAAACCTACAACCAAGATTACTTGACCCAGCACGGATCTCATTCAGATTCGATGGAGAAATTAAAAACTTTACAGACAAGCAAAAGCTAAGACAATTCAGCACCATCAACCCAGCTTTACAACAAACGCTAAAGGAACTTCTCTAGGCAGGAAACACAACAGAAGGCAAAGACCTACAAAAACAAACCCAAAACAATTAAGAAAATGGTAATAGGAACACACATATCGATAATTACCTTAAATATAAATGGATTAAATGCTCCCACCAAAAGACACAGACTGGCTGAATGGATACAAACACAAGACCCAGAAATATGCTGGCTACAAGAGACCCACTTCAGACCTAGGGACACATACAGACTGAAAGTGAGGGGATGGAAAAAGATATTCCACGCAAATGGAAATCAAAAGAATGCTGGAGTAGTAATTCTCATATCACACAAAATGGACTTTAAAATAAAGACTATTACAAGAGCCAAAGAAGGATACTACAGAATGATCAAGGGATCAATCCAAGAAGATATAACAATGGTAAATACTTATGCACCCAACATAGGAGCACCTCAATAAATAAGGCAAATGCTAACGGGCATAAAAGGGGAAATCAACAGTAACCCAAATAGCAGGGGACTTTGACATCCCACTTTCACCAATGGACAGATCATCCAAAATGAAAAATAAGGAAACACAAGCTTTAAATGATACATTAGACAAGATGGACTTAATTTACATTTATAGAACATTCCAGCAAAAAACAACAGAATACACCTTCTTCTCAAGTGCTCATGGAACATTCTCGAGGACAGATCATATCTGGGGTCACATAGGAAGCCTTGGTAAATTTAAGATAATGGAAATTGTATCAAGTATCTCTTGTGATGACAATGCTATGAGACTAGATATCAATTACAGGAAAACACTTTAAAAAATACAAACACATGGAGGCTGAACAATATGCTACTAAATAACCCAGAAATCACTGAAGAAATAAAAAAATACCTAGAAACAAATGACAATGAAAACATGATGACCCAAAACCTATGGGATGCAGCAAAAGCAGTTCTAAGAGGAAAGTTTATAGCAATACAATCCTACCTCAAGAAACAAGAAACATCTCAAATAAACAACCTAAACTTATACCTAAAGCAATTAGAGAAAGAAGAACAAAAAATCCCCAAAGTTAGCAGAAGGAAAGAAATCATAAAGATCAGATCAGAAATAAATGAAAAAGAAATGAAGGAAACAATAACAAAGATCAATAAAACTAAAAGTTGGTACTTTCAGAAGAAAAATTAATAAACCATTAGCCAGAGTCATCAAGAGAAAACAAAGAAGACTCAAATCAACAGAATTAGAAATGAAAAAGGAGAAGTAACAACTGACCCTGCTGAAATACAAAGAATCATGAGGGATTACTACAAGCAACTCTATGCCAATAAAATGGACAACCTGGAAGAAATGGACAAATTCTTAGGAATGCACAACCTTCCGAGACTGTACCAGGAAGAAATAGAAAATATAAACAGAGCAATCACAAGCACTGAAATTGAAACTGTGATTAAAAATCTTCCAACAGGGCTTCCCTGGTGGTGCAGTGGTTGAGAGTCCGCCTGCCGATGCAGGGGATACAGGTTCGTGCCCCGGTCTGGGAGGATCCCACATGCCGCGGAGCGGCTGGGCCCGTGAGCCATGGCCGCTCAGCCTGCGCGTCCGGAGCCTGTGCGTCCGGAGCCTGTGCTCCGCAACGGGAGAGGCCACAGCAGTGAGAGGCCCGTGTACCGCAAAAAAAAAAAAAAAAAAAAAAAAAAATCTTCCAACAAACAAAAGCCCAGGACGAGTTGGCTTCACAGGCGAATTCTATCAAACATTTAGAGAAGAGCTAACACCTATCCTTCTCAAACTCTTCCAAAATATAGCAGAAGGAGGAACACTTCTAAACTCATTCTATGAGGCCATCATCACCCAGACACCAAAACCAGACAAAGATTTCACAAAAAAAGAAAACTACAGACCAAAATCACTGATGAACATAGATGCAAAAATCCTCAACAAAATACTAGCACACAGAATCCAACAGCACATTAAAAGGACCATACACCATGATCAAGTGGGGTTTAACCCAGGAATGAAAGTATTCTTCAATATACGCAAATCGAGCAATGTGATACACCATATTAACAAATTGATGGAGAAAAACCATGATCATCTCAATAGATGCAGAAAAAACTTTCGACAAAATTCAACACCCATTTATGATAAAAACTCTCCAGAAAATAGGCATAGAGGGAACTTACCTCAACATATTAAAGGCCATATATGACAAAGCCACAGCCCACATCATCCTCAATGGTGAAAAACTGAAACCATTTCCACTAAGATCAGGAACCAGACAAGCTTGCCCACTCTCACCACTATTATTCAACATAGTTTTGGAAGTTTTAGCCACAGCAATCAGAGAAGAAAAAGAAATAAAAGGAATCCAAATTGGAAAAGAAGAAGTAAGCTGTCACTGTTTGCAGAAGACATGATACTACACATAGAGAATCCTAAAGATGCTACCAGAAAACTATAGAGCTAATCAATGAATTTGGTAAAGTAGCAGAATACAAAATTAATGCACAGAAATCTCTTGCATTCCAATATGCTAATGATAAAAAACGTGAAAGAGAAATTAAGGAAACACTCCCATATACCATTGCAACAAAAGAATAAAATACCGAGAAATAAACCTCCATAAGGAGACAAAAACCTTTATGCAGAAAACTATAGGACACTGATGAAAGAAATTAAAAATGATACAAACAGATGGAGAGATATACCATGTTCTTGGATTGGAAGAATCAACATTGTGAAAATGACTATACTACCCAAAGCAATCTACAGGTTCAATGCAATCCCCATCAAACTACCAATGGCATTTTTCACAGAATTAGAACAAAAAATTTCACAATTTGTATAGAAACACAAAAGACCCCAAATAGCCAAAGCAATCTTGAGAAAGAAAAATGGAGCTGGAGGAATCAGGCTCCTGGATTTCAGACTATACTACAAAGCTACAGTCATCAAGACAGTATGGTACTGGCAAAAACAGAAATATACATCAATGGAACAGGATAGAAAGCCCAGAGATAAGCCCACGCACCTATAGTCAACTTACCTTTGAAAAAGGAGGCAAGAATATATAATGGAGAAAAGATAGCCTCTGCAATAAGTGGTGCTGGGAAAACTTGACAGCTACATGTAATAGAATGAAATTAGAACACTTTCTAACACCATACACAAAAATAAACTCAAAATGGTTTACAGACCTAAATGTAAGGCCAGACACTATCAAACTCTTAGAGGAAAACTTAGGCAGGACACTCTTTGACATTAATCACAGCAAGATCCTTTTTGACCCACCTCCTAGAGAAATCGAAATAAAAACAAAAATAAACAAATGGGACCTAAAGAATCTTAAAAGCTTATGCACAGCAAAGGATACCATAAACAAAACCAAAAGACAACCCTCAGAATGGGAGAAAATATTTGCAAATGAAGCAACTGACAAAGGATTAATCCCCAAAGTATATAAGCAGCATATGCAGCTCAATATCAAAAAAAGAAACAGCCCAATCCAAAAATGGGCAGAAGATTTAAATAGAAAATTCTCCACAGAAGATATACAGATTGCCAACAAACACATGAAGGGATGCTCAACATCACTGATCATTAGAGAAATGCTAATCAAAACTACAATGAGGTATCATCTCACACTGGTCAGAATGGCCATCATCAAAAAATCTACGACAAATAAATGCTGGAGAGGGTGTGGAGAAAAGGGAACCCTCTTGCACTGTTGGTGGGAATGTAAATTGATCCAGCCACTATGGAGAACAGTATGGAGGTTCTGAGGGTGGGAGAGAGGGAGACGCAAGAGGGAAGAGATATGGGAACATATGTATATGTATAACTGATTCACTTTGTTGTAAAGCAGAAACTAACACACCATCGTAAAGCAATTATACTCCAATAAAGATGTTAAAAAAATCCATATCAATAAAACTGAAAAAAATGGAAAAAAAAACCTAAAAATAGAACTACTATATGACCCAGCAATTCCACTACTGGGCATATACCCTGAGAAAATCATAATTCAAAGAGAGTCATGCAGCACTATTTACAATAGCTAGGACATGGAAGCAACCTAGGTGTCCATCGACAGATGAATGGATAAAGAAGATGTGGCACATATATACAATGGAATATTACTCAGCCATAAAAAGAAAGAAATTGTGTTATTTGTAGTGAGGTGGATGGACCTAGAGTCTGTCATACAGAGTGAAGTAAGTCAGAGAGAGAAAAATAAACACCGTATGCTCACACATATATATGGAATGTAAAAAAAAAAAGAAAAAGAAAAAGAAAAACAATGGTTCTGATGAACCTAGGGGCAGGACAGGAATAAATATACAGACATAGAAAATGAACTTGAGGACACAGGGAGGGGAAAGGGTAAGCTCGGACAAAGTGACAGAGTAGCAATGACATATATACACTACCAAATGTAAAATAGATAGCTAGTGGGAAGCAGCTACATAGCACAGGGAGATCAGCTCTGTGCTCTGTGACCACCTAGAGGGGTGGGACAGGGAGGGTCGAGGGAGACACAAAAGGGAAGGTATATGGGGATATATGTATACATATAGCTGATTCACTTTGTTATGCAGCAGAAACTAACACAACACTGTAAAGCAATTATACTCCAATAAAGATGTTAAAAAAAAAAAAACTATACAGAGCATAACCAGCCTAAAAAAACCCAAACCAAAACAAAACAAAAAAACATTAGTCTGAGTATGCAAGAGGTTCAGTACAGACGTTCTATAAATCAGTATCAGTTAGGTAAAATTTTTTAAACTATTATAATAGTCTAACATTGTGCTGAAGAAACAAAATTGACACCGCTTTTAAAAAAATCAATTACCCTGACTAAATACGGCATGTTACTTCATTACCTTCAGCCTAATACACTACACAACTGATATAGCTCATGCTTTTAAGAATATATTGCCAAGTCTTAATTCTATAATTATAATTTAAAAATTACTTCAAATACCTTATTTGTTTAAAAACACAAATACTCAAGATTCAATGATCCCTCAGTATCATAATAATTTCACAAATATTAATATATCAAACACAGAATGTATTTTAAGATCTAATAAACCTTACGATTTAATGCCAGCTTTAAAAATAAAGCATTTAAGATACCACTGAAGAGTGAAAACACATTTCAATAAAAACTACATCACCTTTTGTCTGAAGCTTAGAAATGATTATGTACCATATTTAAACCTAAGCTTCTTTTCCATCATTATGTAAGTGACCTACCATAGCAATTTCACAGTGGTGAGAGGCTAAAGAACACTTCAGTTTCATTATAATAATGGCAACTAAATTAAATAATTAACTCTTGCTTCACTTGGCATGTTGGTTTCATAATTATTAAGGATATGGATTTTCTTAGAAATGAGTTTTATTTGTAAGAACTTCATTTTTGATCATCTTCTCTATAAGTCTAAGCAGTATAGTACTATATTTTATTTAACTAACCTACCCTGAGCTATAAGATTTCTTTTTAAAAGGCTGTATACAGGGATGAGTTTCGTAAACTGTAAAGCACCACAATACTTGTCAGTTTTATCATGATGACTCTGAAATGGAATGCATGTAGAAACGTCAAATAGTTTGGCGATATTAAATTGGACTTTAGGAAAGAGGTAGGGCTTCAGATAGATATTTGTCAATCACCCTACACTCAGATGTAATAACTGCAATTATTACAACATATGGAATTTCCCAGGAGTAACTGATTGACCCAATATCATGGAATATACTGCTTTCCACACAGTAAGTACTCAATAAATGTTCATTAAATGACTGACTTTTAAAAAATGATAATAAACCTCTTGTATTGCTATGGTTATACATTCTTTAGCTACCCCTGCTTTTGTAGGATGAGTACAGTAAATCATTATTAGTTATTTTTTAAACATGTGAACCCATGAAACCTATGCAGGACAAATACAACTGCCTTAACTCCTCTAGACGTGTTTGGTTTTAATTTACCCTAAGAGAACCACTATTATTAACTGTTCAAACTCGTGAAAATACCCAGAAATCTCCTTCAGTCTCCTCAAATATCTCAGCATCTAATTAAACTCTCTCCCCCTGCACCACATCCAGCACACATTTTCTTATACAAGTGAATCATTTCCTACAATAATTCCAAAAATTCTAACAGCACTTCTTCTACCATTTCCCTTTGTAAGATTTATACTATATTTCAGCTAACATAAAGGTTAGAGACGTTTATGAAGTAGTCTTGATTCTTTTTTTTTTTTTTTTTTTTTTGTGGTATGCGGGCCTCCCTCTGCCGTGGCCTCTCCCGTTGCGGAGCACAGGCTCCGGACGCGCAGGCCCAGCGGCCATGGCCCACGGGCCCAGCCGCTCTGCGGCATGTGGGATCCTCCCAGACCAGGGCGCGAACCCGGTTCCCCTGCATCGGCAGGCGGACGCGCAACCACCGCGCCACCAGGGAAGCCCTGAAGTAGTCTTGATTCTTAACCACCATTTATATCACTGTTTCTTTCAGTTAAGCATTCCAAATTCCAAGTAACTAATTCAAAATGAAAATTTCAGAACAAAACCTATTTGTTACTTGACTACTTCAGTGTTTTGTCTTGTTTATTGTTTTTTTAAATTCTTTCCTGCTCATGAGAATAGGAAGACTATTAGTGAGCTATGATTAAACTTCCACCCAGAAATTAATAGCCAAGGTAACATGGAAAGAATGCTAGATTTCAAAGGATGGCAGGATCAAAGTAGGTGGAATAGACGGTACAGAAATATGAGGTAGGACCAAGGCAGTAGCCAACTCAGACCAAGGCAGAATCAGACACAGAGAGCTATGTCAGAAAGAAACTATGAGTAGTAAAAAGTTATTCGTACTTTCAGGCATCAGGTTCAAAGAGATCAGCAGTATGAGGATGTGTGATTGGATCAGCAAAATGTGAGGAGCATTAGTCCCTCTCTTTATAACCAGGAACTTCAGGAGAGCACATTAAATAGAAAAGCCTAGTTTTGAGGCAAGTCTGATGTTATTCACCACCCTCTCCTACGTCTTTTCAATGTCTCGTTTGCCCTCAACTTACGGTATTTGGTCTGTTTCTTTCTACTTTCACCCAGCCCTATACTGTAACCCTTTAAGGCCATTACCTTTGATGTTACTGGTTTTCTATTCTTTGGCACAAAAATTAGCCTTGCTTCCTATAAACCCAGTACAACACTATACCCTCCTAAGACTCAGGGACCTCTTCTGAAGTCATACTGACCTAACATTAGAGGTAAAGATAGAAAAATAACTGAAGTAAGTAGCATTCTTCCCAATATCCCTGCCCCCACTATTATTAAATTATCCTCCAAAGTCCTCACACCTGAACCGATAATTTTTAAAAATACATTGGTTTTTTCAAAATGTTCATCATCATACAGATGTTAAAATAGTTACTATATAAATAAGGGCTAAACAAAAGTTCATTTAATAGATTGACTATAAATAACATGGATCTGTAATTAGGGTCATTAGACTTTTTTCTTGGTATAATTCACAGTGCCCATGCAGTAGGAGAATATTAGGGTGGAATACATGTTCCAATACAGAAGTATCCTTGATATAGTACTGAGCATTCTTAATGTGTATTTAACTATGTTTAAAGAATATTTTAATGGAACTATAAACTTCAGATACTATCTCTTTATAAAGTAAATGTTCTACATTTCAGAAAATAAAATTATTAAAATTGGGTTTATGGACCTGGATGCTATTTTCAATCAATTAAAATTTAGTATTGTTCTATGAAAAGATGGATAAAACTGGTACTTACCTTTGATACCAAATCAATATTAAATCTCCTGCCTTCTTTAATAATTTGCGAGTAAGTAATCCTATTTTTCTTTGGTTGCTCTGCGGTGTCTTCGGCCATAGGCACATTTTCACTTGTTTCCTTTTCTGAAGTTGAGGGCACACAAGTTTTATCATCACAATGGATTTCTTTCTCCCCTGTCGCTTCAAAATCATTTACTTCTAGGGCACTCTCGGGATCACTGCTTGGAGTTTGTTCTGTGGGTATTTCACAGCTTGCAGTACTTAATGACTGATCTTCTGCAGGCAGGCAGGCAGAATGTGCAGCTTCTGTGGAGTTTGCAGATGTCACAGAAGCATGATTTTTCTGCAGTGCACCAGCTTCTTCGACATCTTCATGCAAATCCTGACTAATGAGAAATTATAATAATAATCCACACCAGGCTTTTGATAATTATACTTGGCTACCTTTTTGTATTATTTTAACTTTCAATGGCAATTTTTATTTCTTTACCTCATTTATCTTGGATGTTTTGCTTTATGTGACACACACGTTAAACATTCATCTGTTAAGGTGTCAATACAATATGAAACATACTTAAGATTTGAAAAATATAAAGATTTCAGGGTTTAGCAGGCCATGCTGTGTGTGTGTGTGTATTTTTTTTCTTTTTGGTGAAAAGCAGATTCTTATTTTTTTATTTAATTTTTATTTTATATTAGGGTATAGTTGATTTACAATATTGCATTAGTTTCAGGTGTACAGCAAAGTGATTCAGTTATACATATACATATATCCATTCTTTTTCAGATTTTTTCCCATATAGGTTATTACAGAATATTGAGTTCCCTGTGCTATACAGTAGGTCCTTGTTGATTACCTATTTTATATATACTAGTGTGTATTTGTTAATCACATGTATATTTTTGAGAATTTAAGGCAGACAGGGGAATTGCATTTTAGAAACAAATCAACACAGTGCTTACAAGTACATCCTTCAGAATAAACAGATTGAGGTTCAAAGCCTCACCCTAGGACTAGATAATTATGTGAATGTAGACAAGTTGTTTATCCTCTCTGACCTAAATTATCCATCTATAACATAGGGATAATACCACCTACCTCACAAGGTTGTTTTGGAGATTAAATGAAGTATCACATGCAAAGAACCCGACACAGTGCCTGGCACACAGTAAATGCTCAACAGTGGTAATTACTGTTGAGCAAAGATTATTATTCAAAGATTATTACTGTGGTGTGACAGAGCTAGAAAAAAACTGCTGTGAAAGCGTAAGTTGGCTTATCACAATGTGGTATCAAACAGGATTTTTCTGAATTCTTTCCTGCTGTATTTTGATTTATTGTTAGTGTCTATTACTTTACTGGAAGTGCCACTTCCAAAGTTACTACTAGAGTTAACATTCTCAGTCCATTATTGCCTTGATTGACACAACAGGCTCCCGTTCGGTGTGCCTGCATCATGTATCTCTCCATGACGTTTTACCTCCACAGAACCTACGTTTTCACTGAGTTGCCCTACTGTTCAACACTAAAAATGCCTTGTACATGACAGGCTGTGGGAAGTAAACATCTGCTAATTGATTGCTCAAGAACTAACAGCAGTTCTTTCTCATATTGAATCTCAACCCTATCCTGCAAAATCTTCCTCTTCCAGTCTCTAAACCAAATCACCTTCTTTATCAACTATCTTCTTTGTCTCATCTCTCCTACTTTCTGAAATGGCATCTCTAACTCCTAATTCATCAACTCAAATCTCTATGATTTGGCCAATGTTAATTGCTTCTTCTGGGCTATTCTTCCCACTTCCTGTAATATCACAATTCCCTCATACCCAAACATAATCACATACTTCACCAATCGACACATTTTAAGAAAAAATTTAAATTTCACTTCCAAGAAGTCTTCCTTAACCCAACCACACTCATCATTCTGTTACTCCATGCCCCACAGTACACACATGCAGTTTACCTTGCATTTATTTATCAGTTCCTTTTTAATAGCCTTTTGGCTGTCCCATATATACTTTATCTTCAACCAGACTTTAATTTCCTTGAGGGAAGACCCTAACATCTTGTCTTGAGTGCCCCTCAAAACACTTACTGCACTGCTCTATAGATGTGGTATTTAATAAACATGTGATGAATAAATGGTTTATACATGCAAAAATGGAAGTATATATATTTATATAAAAATTCATAAATACATATTTATAAATATATATATTTAAATATGAAGCAAACATTTGTATTATAGAAAATACAAAAAACTAGGCCAGGAAAAAACAATAAACTTTACATTCAAAAGTTTGTGGGGAGGAGCTTCAAGATGGCAGAAGAGTAAGATGTGGAGATCACCTTTCTCCCCAAAAATACATCAGAAATACATTTACATGTGGAACAACTCCTACAGAACACCTACTGAATGCTGGAAGAAGACCTGAGACCTCCCAAAAGGCAAGAAACTCCCCACGTAGCTGGGTAGGGCAAAAGAAAAAACAGAGACAAAAGAAAAGGGACGGTACCTGCACCAATGGGAGGGAGCTGTGAAGGAGGAAAGGTTTCCACACACTAGGAAGCCCCTTTGCGGGTGGAGACTGCTGGTGGCACAGGGGGAGAGCTTCGGAGCCATGGAAGAAAGCGCAGCAACAGGGGTGCGGAGGGCAAAGCGGAGAGATTCCCGCACAGAGGATCGGTGCCAAACAGCACTCACCAGGCCAAGAGGCTTGTCTGCTCACCCACAGGGTCAGGCGAGGGCTGGGAAATGAGGCTCGGGCTTCGGAGGTCGGAGGTCGGATCACAGGGAGAGGATTGGGGCTGGCTGCGCGAACACAGCCTGAAGGGGGCTAGTGCGCCACGGCTAACTGGGAGGGAATCCGGGAAAAGTCTGGAGCTGCCGAAGAGACAAGAGACTTTTTCTTGCCTCTTTGTTTCCTGGTGCGCGAGGAGAGGGGATTAAGAGAGCCACTTAAAGGAGCTCCAGAGATGGGTGTGAGCCGCGGCTATCAGCGCGGACCCCAGAGACGGGCATGAGATGCTAAAGCTGCCTCTGCAGCCACCAAGAAGGCTGTGTGCGAGCAGAGGTCACTATCCACACCTCACCTCCCGGGAGCCAGGGCAGCCCACCACTGCCAGGGTCCCGTGATCCAGGGACAACTTCCCTGGGAGAACACACGACGCGCCTCAGGCTGGTGCAACGTCATGCAGGCATCTGCCGCCACAGGCTTGCCCTGCACTCCGTACCCCTCCCTCCCCCCGGCCTGAATGAGCCAGAGCCCCCTAATCAGCTGCTCCTTTAACCCCAACCTGTCTGAGCGAAGAACAGACGCCCACAGGAGACCTACACTCAGAGGCAGGTCCAAATCTAAAGCTGAACCCCAGGAGCTGTGCGAACAAAGAAGAGAAAGGAAAATTTCTCCCAGCAGCGTCAGGAACAGCAGATTAAATCTCCACAATCAACGTGATGTACCCTGCAACTGTAGAATACCTGAATAGACAACGAATCATCCAAAATTGAGGAGGTGGACTTTGGGAGCAACTATATAATTTTTTTCCTTTTTTCTCTTCTTGTGAGTGTGTATGTGTATGCATCTGTGTGTGATCTTTGTCTGTATAGCTTGTCTTTTACCATTTGTCCTAGGGTTCTGTCTGTCCGTTTTTTGCTTTGTTTTGTTTTGCTTTAGGATAGTTTTTAGCACTTGTTATCATTGGTGGATTTGTTTTTTGGTTTGGTTGCTCTCTTCATTCTTTCTTTCCTTTTTTTTAATTACTTAATTTTTTTTTAATAATTATTTTTTATTTTAATAACTTTATATTTTATTGTACTTTATTTTATTTTATCTTATTCTTTCTTCTTTCTTTTTTTTTCTCCCTTTTATTCTGAGCCGTGTGGATGACAGACTCTTGATACTCCAGCCAGGCATCAGGGCTGTGCCTCTGAGGTGGGAGAGACAAGTTCAGGACACTGGTCCACAAGAGACCTCCCAACTAAACATAATAACAAATGGAGAAAATCTCCCAGAGACCTACATCTCAACGCCAAGCCAGCTCCATTCAACGATCAGGAAGCTCCAGGGCTGAACACCCTATGCCAAACAACTAGCAAGACAGGAACACAACCCCACCCATTAGCAGAGAGGCTGCCTAAAATCATAATAAGGTCACAGACACCCCAAAACCCACCACCAGACGTAGACCTGCCCACCAGAAAGACAGGATCCACAATCCTCCACCAGAATACAGACACCAGTCCCTTCCACCAGGAAGTCTACACAACCCACTGAACCAACCTTAGCCACTGGGGACAGACACCAAAAACAACAAGAACTATGAACCTGCAGCCTGTGAAAAGGAGACCCCAAACACAGTAAGATAAGCAAAATGAGAAGACAGAAAAACACACAGAAGATGAAGGAGCAAGGTAAAAACCCACCAGAACTAGCAAATGAAGAGGAAATAGGCAGTCTACCTGAAAAAGAATTCAGAATAATGATAGCAAAGATGATCCAAAAGTCTTGGAAATAGAATGGAAAAAATACAAGAAACGTTTAACAAGGAACTAGAAGAACTAAATAGGAAAAAAAACAGTGATGAACAACACAACAAATGAAACTAAAAATTCCCTAGAAGGGATCAATAGCAAAATAAATAAGGCAGAAGAATGGATAAGTGACCTGGAAGATAAAAGAGTGGAAATAACTACTGCAGAGCAGAACAAAGAAAAAAGAATGAAAAGAATTGAGGACAGTCTCACAGACCTGTGGGACAACATTAAACTCACCAACTTTCGAATTACAGGGGTCCCAGAAGAAGAAGAGAAAAAGAAACGCACTGAGAAAATATTTGAAGAGATTATAGTTGAAAACTTCCCTAATATGGGAAAGGAAATAGTTACTCAAGCCCAGGAAGCACAGAGAGTCCCATAAAGGATAAATCCAAGGAGAAATATGCCAAGACACATATTACTCAAACTATCAAAAATTAAATACAAAGAAAAAATATTAAAAGCAGCAAAGGAAAAACAATAAATAACACACAAGGGAATCCCCATGAGGTTAACAGCTGATCTTTCAGTAGAAACTCTGCAAGCCAGAAGGGAGTGGCAGGACATATTTAAACTGATGAAGGAGAAAAAATTACAACCATGATTACTCTAGCCGGCAAGGATCTCATTCAGATCTGATGGAGAAATTAAAACCTTTACAGACCAGCAAAAGATAAGAGAATTCAGTACTACCAAACCAGCTTTACAACAAATGCTAAAGGAACTTCTCAAGGCAGGAAACACAAGGAAAAGACCAACAATAACAAACCCAAAACAATTAAGAAAATGGCAATAGGAACATACATATCGATAATTACCTTAAATGTAAATGGATTAAATGCTCCCACCAAAAGACACAGACTGGCTGAATGGATACAAAAACAAGACCCATATATATGCTGTCTACAAGAGACCCACTTCAGACCTAGGGACACATACAGACTGAAAGTGAGGGGATGGAAAAAGATATTCCATGCAAATGGAAATCAGAAGAAAGCTGGAGTAGCAATTCTCATATCAGACAAAACAGACTTTAAAAAAAAGACTATTACAAGACACAAAGAAGGAAACTACATAATGATCAAGGGTGCAACCCAAGAAGAAGATATAACAATTGTAAATATTTATGCACCCAACATAGGAGCACCTCAATACATAAGGCAAATACTAACAGCCATAAAAGGGGAAAACGACAGTAACACAATCATAGTAGGGGACTTTAACACCCCACTTTCACCAATGGACAGATCATCCAAAATGAAAATAAATAAGGAAACACAAGCTTTAAATGATACATTACACAAGATGGACTTAATGGATATTTATAGGACATCCCATCCAAAAACAACAGAATACACATTTTTCTCAAGTGCTCATGGAACATTCTACAGGATAGATCATATCTTGGGTCACAAATCTAGCCTTGGTAAATTTAAGAAAATTGAAATTATATCAAGTATCTTTTC
>NC_041234.1:61818774-61819857 GCF_002837175.3 Physeter macrocephalus
ACAGAATCCAACAGCACATTAAAAGGATCATGCAACATGATCAAGTGGGGTTTATCCCAGGAATGCAATGATTCTTCAGTATACGCAGATTAATCAATGTGATACACCATATTAAGAAATTGAAGGAGAAAAACCATATGATCATCTCAATAGATGCAGAGAAAGCTTTCGACAAAATTCAACACCCATTTATGATAAAAACCCTGCAGAAAATAGGCATAGAGGGAACTTTCCTCAACATAATAAAGGCCATATATGACAAACACACAGCCAACATCATCCTCAATGGTGAAAAATTGAAACCATTTCCACTAAGACCAGGAACAAGAGACGGTTGCCCACTCTCACCACTATTATTCAACATAGTTTTGGAAGTTTTAGCAGCAGCAAACAGAGAAGAAAAAGAAATAAAAAGAATCCAAATTGGAAAAGAAGTAAAGCTGTTACTGTTTGCAGATGACATGATAATATACAAAGAGAATCCTAAAGGCTACCAGAAAGCTACCAGAGCGAATCACTGAATTTGGTAAAGTAGCAGGATACAAAATTAATGCACAGAAATCCATTCTACAGGACAGATCACATCTTGGGTCACAAATCAAGCCTTGGTAAATTTAAGACAATTAAAATCATATCAACTATCGTTTCCGACAACAATGCTATGAGACTAGATATCAATTACAGGAAAAAAATGTAAAAAATACAAACACATGGAGGCTAAAAA
The DNA here is from genome assembly GCF_002837175.3 of Physeter macrocephalus. Lineage (NCBI taxonomy): Eukaryota > Metazoa > Chordata > Mammalia > Artiodactyla > Physeteridae > Physeter > Physeter macrocephalus. Next base: position 61,819,499 of record NC_041234.1, read on the forward strand.
ATACACTACTTTATAACCAAGCGATCACTGAAGTATTCAAAGAGGAAATCAAAAAAAACCTAGAAACAAATGACAATGAAAACACGAGGACACAAAACTTATGGGATGCAGCAAAAGCAGCTCTAAGAGGGAAGTTTATAGCAATACAATCCTACCTTAAGAAACAAGAAACATCTCAAATAAACAACCTAACCTTACATCTAAAGCAATTAGAGAAAGAAGAACAAAAACCCCCCAAAGTAAGCAGAAGGAAAGAAATCATAAAGATGAGATCAGAAATAAACGAAAAAGAAATGAAGGAAATGATAGCAGTGATCAACAAAATAAAACCTGGTTCTTTGAGAAGTAAACAAACTTGA
>NC_041234.1:61820512-61850171 GCF_002837175.3 Physeter macrocephalus
GAAAAGACCTACAAGAACAACCTGAAACAATTCAGTAAATGGTAATAGGACCATACATATCGATAATTACCTTAAATGTAAATGGATTAAATGCTCCCACCAAAAGACACAGACTGGTTGAATGGATACAAAAACAAGACCCATATATATGCTGTCTACAAGAGACCCACTTCAGACCTAGGGACACATACCGACTGAAAGTGAGGGGATGGAAAAAGATATTCCATGCAAATGGAAATCAACAGAAAGCTGGAGTAGCAATTCTTGTATCACACAAAATAGACTTTAAATAAAGACTATTACAAGAGACAAAGAAGGACACTACATAATGATCAAAGGATCCATCTAAGAAGAAGATATAGCAATTGTAAATATTTATGCACTCAACATAGGAGCACCTCAATACATAAGGCAAATACTAACAGCCATAAAAGGGGAAATCGACAGTAACACAATCATAGTAGGGGACTTTTACACCCCACTTTCACCACTGGACAGATCACCCAAAATGAAAATAAATAAGGAAACACAAGCTTTAAATGATACATTAAACAAGATGGACTTAATTGATACTCACAGGAAATTCCATCCGAAAACAACAAAACACACATTCTTCTCAAGTGCTCATGGAACATTCTACAGGACAGATCACATCTTGGGTCACAAATCAAGCCTTGGTAAATTTAAGACAATTAAAATCATATCAACTATCGTTTCCGACAACAATGCTATGAGACTAGATATCAATTACAGGAAAAAAATGTAAAAAATACAAACACATGGAGGCTAAAAAATACACTACTTTATAACCAAGCGATCACTGAAGTATTCAAAGAGGAAATCAAAAAAAACCTAGAAACAAATGACAATGAAAACACGAGGACACAAAACTTATGGGATGCAGCAAAAGCAGCTCTAAGAGGGAAGTTTATAGCAATACAACCAATTCAATGCAATCCCTATGAAACTACCACTGGCAGTTTTCACAGAGCTAGAACAAAAAATTTCACAATTTGTATGGAAACACAAAGAACCCGAATAGCCAAAGCACTCTTGAGAAAGAAAAACGGAGCTGGAGAAATCAGGCTCCCTGACTTCAGACTATACTACAAAGCCTTCAGTAATCAAGACAGTATGACACTGGCCAAAGTAAGCAGAAGGAAAGAAATCATAAAGATGAGATCAGAAATAAACGAAAAAGAAATGAAGGAAATGATAGCAGTGATCAACAAAATAAAACCTGGTTTTCAGTAATCAAGACAGTATGACACTGGCAGAAAAACAGAAATATAGATCAATGGAATAGGGTAGAAAGCCCATAGATAAACTTACTCACCTATGGTCACCCTATCTTTGATAAAGGAGGCAGGAATACACAGTGGAGAAAAGACAGCCTCTTCAATAAATGGTGCTGGGAAAAGTGGACAGCTACATGTAAAAGAATGAAATTAGAACACTTCCTAACACCATACACAAAAATAAACTCAAAATGGTTTACAGACCTAATGTAAGGCCAGACACGATCAAACTCTTAGGGGAAAATATAGATAGAACACTCTATGACATAAATCACAGCAAGATCCTTTTTACCCACCTCCTAGAGAAACCTACTGAGACTGTACCAGGAAGATATAGAAAATATGAACAGACCAATCACAAACACTGAAATTGAAACTGTGATTAAAAATCTTCCAACAAACAAAAGCCCAGGACCAGATGGCTTCACAGGCGAATTCTATCAAACATTTAGAGAAGAGCTAACACCTATCCTTCTCAAACTCTTCCAAAATATAGCAGAGGGAGGAACAATCCCAAATGCATTCTATGAGGCTACCATCACCCTGATACCAAAGCCAGACAGATGTCACAAAGAAAGAAAACTACAGGCCAATATCACTGATGAACATAAATGCAAAAATCCTCAACAAAATACTAGCACACAGAATCCAACAGCACATTAAAAGGATCATGCAACATGATCAAGTGGGGTTTATCCCAGGAATGCAATGATTCTTCAGTATACGCAGATTAATCAATGTGATACACCATATTAAGAAATTGAAGGAGAAAAACCATATGATCATCTCAATAGATGCAGAGAAAGCTTTCGACAAAATTCAACACCCATTGAAACAAACAACCCAATCCAAAAATGGGCAGAAGACCTAAATAGATATTTCTCCACAGAAGACATACAGATGGCCAAGAAGCACATGAAAAGCTGCTCAACATCACTAATTATTAGAGAAATGCAAATCAAAACTACAATGAGGTATCACCTCACACCAGTTAGAATGGGCATCAGAAAATCTACAAACAACAAATGCTGGAGATGGTGTGGAGAAAAGGGAACCCTCTTGCCCTGTTGGTCAGAATGTAAATAGATACAACCACTATAGAGAACACTATGGAGGTTCCTTAAAAAACTAAAAAATAGAATTACCATATGATCCAGCAATCCCATTACTGGGCATATACCCAGAGAAAACCATAATTCCAAAAGATACACGCACCCCAATGTTCATTGCAGCACTATTTATAATAGCCAGGTCATGGAAGCAACCTAAATGCCCATCGACAGATGAATGGATAAAGAAGTTATGGTACATATATACAATGGAATATTACTCAGCCATAAAAAGGAACGAAATTGAATCTTTTGTTGAGACGTGGATGGATCTAGAGACTGTCATACAGAGTGAAGTAAGTCAGAAAGAGAAAAACAAATATCGTATATTAACGCATGTATGTGGAACCTAGAAAAATGGTAGAGATGAACCAGTTTGCAGGGCAGAAGTTGAGACACAGATGTAGAGAACAAACGTATGGACACCAAGGAGGGAAAACCACGGTGAGGTGGGGATGGTGGTGTGCTGAATTGGGCAATTGGAATTGACATATATACACTGATGTGTATAAATTTGATGACTAATAAGAACCTGCAGTATAAAAAACAAACAAACGAAAAAAACAACTAACACCAAACTTTCTTTGGGTTATTTGTATGGAAATATGTTAATATAAATATTTCAGACATCACATGAAATTTTGAAAAATCTTATATGTTCTGGTATAATGTTATAAGTCATAATTCTAGTTATTACTTTCAAATGTATATCTCAGAAATAACTAAATTTCCTTGTCAATTGATTATGAACTTTCATCAAATCTTTAACCATGGTCATTTTAAAGTCTTTTGTCATTTACAGACAGTTCTGGGTGTACTCTGATGCTTTTGCAAAAATGTTCCTATAAAAGGGTTTCATCTTCAAGGAATTCATGGAAAAGACTGACAAATACAGGTTTCTGGTAACTGACTGTACTGCTGAACTGAATGAATAAGCATTTTCAGAACTCTAATGGAAAACTGATGAATTCATAAAAGTGCTAACTTTTATGATCAAGATGAAAAAAATTAATTACATTGGACTGAGTGAACTGATGAGGATGATTATAATTTTTATGTCTTTGTTTGAATTAAAAAAAAAATCCCACAAGGACTGAGAGGCAAAAAATATACAAATCAATTTTCACTGCAAAGGAGCTCTTCCAGTGGAGGATTACTGGACTGAATGTCAATATTATGAAATAGTATGAGTGTGTTTCGTGTTTGGTAATTGCAATCATTGTTTCTTTTGTTGTGGTCATCCATTTACAATGCTTGGTGTCAGTTTATTTATCTCTTGTAAAAATAAAATACAGTGCATGTGTGTAAAAAACAAACAAACAAACAACCCAATCCAAAAATGGGCTGAAGACCTAAGTAGACATTTCTCCAAAGAAGATATGCAGATTGCCAACAAACACATGAAAGAATGCTCAACATCATTAATTATTAGAGAAATACAAATCAAAACTACAATGAGATATCATCTCACACCAGTCAGAATGGCCATCATCAAAAAATCTACAAACAATAATTGCTGGAGACAGTGTGGAGAAAAGGAAACCCTCTTGCACTGCTGTTGGGAATGTAAATTGATACAGCCACTATGGAGAACAGTATGGAGGTTCCTTAAAATGTTCACTGCAGCTCTATTTACAATAGCCAGGACATGGAAGCAACCTAAGTGTCCATCAGAGATGAATGCATAAAGAAGATGTGGCACATATATAGAATGGAATATTACTCAGCCATAAAAAGAAACGAAATTGCGTTATTTGTAGTGAGGTGGATGGACCTAGAGACTGTCATACAGAGTGAAGTACGTCAGAAAGAGAAAAACAAATACTGTATGGTAACACATATATATGGAATGTAAAAAAAAAATGGTCATGTAGCACCTTAGGGTCAAGACAGGAATTAAGACACAGACCTACTAGAGAATGTATTTGAGGATACAGGGAGGGGGAAGGGCAAGCTGGGACAAAGTGAGAGAGTGACATAGACATATATACACTACCAAATGTAAAATAGATAGCTAGTGGGAAGCAGCTGCAGAGCACAGGGAGATCAGCTTGGTGCTTTATGACCACCTAGAGGGGTGGGATAGGGAGGGTGGGAGGGAGGGAGATGCAAGAGGAAAGAGATATGGGGACATATGTATGTGTATAACTGATTCACTTTGTTATAAAACAGAAACTAACACACCATTGTAAAGCAATTATACTCCAATAAAGAGTTTTAAAAAAATAGTAATAAAAAAAAGTTTGTGGGCAGTGAACAAGAAATGCCTCATTGAAATTAACACAAAAAACACTACAATAAGAAAGGGTAGGGCTTCCCTCGTGGCGCAGTGGTTGAGAGTCCACCTGCCGATGCAGGGGACGCGGGTTCGTGCCCCGGTCCGGGAGGATCCCACATGCCGCGGAGCGGCTGGGCCCGTGAGCCATGGCCGCTGAGCCTGCGCGTCCGGAGCCTGTGCTCCGCAACGGGAGAGGCCACAACAGTGAGAGGCCCGCGTACCGCAAAAAAAAAAAAAAAAAAAAAAAGAAAGGGTACAAAGAAAGAATAACTTATTTTAAATGTTAAAAAATAAAATACCATGGTTACTGTTATAATCTAGTAATTTCAATTAAATATAATGAAAAAAGGATGATATCATTAATGTCAAAACAATTTTCAGATCTAGGAAACGGTAGTGGGAAACTTCTAGTCCTGGATGTATTACTTAGCAGATATTAGGCAAGTCACTTAACCTTTCAGATTCCCCATCTATGAAATGGGAGATCATTCATCTGCCTTAACTTTCATGAGGCTTTTGTAAGATAAATGAGCTAACATATATGAAGAGTATTTTTCATAAACTCCAAAAGTTCATCAAACATAAGATATTAATCAAACCTAAGATATTGTTAAATTTCCCACAGGTCAACAGGCAACTCAAAACATGTGTTCTTAGGTTTTTAATCACATGTTGAAAGCTCTCTGGCCACATAACCACATAAGAGCACCACTGCCATTAAGCAACATTAAAAATGAAGAGCAATAATATGAAATGTGATTTGTATATTTTCTACAGAATTGTTCATGCTTTGTATTCACTTTCATTATTTTGAAAACCAGTAAACCAAAGTGTGTTCCATGAGGGATCTAAGGTGACAACTTTCAGCAAAAAGTTCCACATCTAAAGATTAAACTAAGAAATGGCAGGATAATTAATTACACTTTACAGATAAGACAGAATATGGCAATTTCTCTTATTACAGAGCGTGATGATGACACCATGGAAATTGAGCACAGCTACTATCTGGCCAGTGGCTCTCTATTATATTCTGAGAAAGGGAGCTTTCTAGAGTGAATGAAATGCATTAACCAGTACTGGACAATCTGGAAAATATAAGTCCAAATAATTGAGGGTGTAAGTTTAAGGAAAGGAGTTATTCTTTGTGAATTTGTTCTACATGCATAAGCTATTAAGTTTTACTATTCTCAACATCATAATCTGGTGAAATTCCTAGCACTATGGAAAACACATGCAATAGAAACACTATAGTTTCCTTACTTTCCATTAACGACAACTAAAATATTTTTTGGAGTTCTGCCAACATTGAATTTAATACCTAACTAGAAGTTATAAAGACACCAGAAAACTCCCCAAATTCCACTTAAGTCCTCAGCAAGCAAAATTCTGTTCATCAAAAAGGACTTATCGTCCCTCAAATTTAAAACTTTATACTGTGGTTAAAATTTATTTTTTCTTAAAAAAATAATTCAAACCTTGGAGAACACTTCAGAATAATAACTCAATTTTATTAATTTTAAAGTATTTGAAAAGTATAAAAACACATTTGCCATTTGTAAATGAATGTGGCTGAATTATAAGCTCTCAAGGGAACCTTTGAGTTCTAAAACACTACTATGATTTTAACATACAAAGGGGAAAAATCTGCATCATTAGTTCTTATAAAAAATTTCAATATGAAAATCAATTGACAGATGAAATCTAATGTCACTTATACTGCTTATTTGAATTTCAAAGGATATTTACAATACAGTGTAACAATATTTTTGAGATAATTTTACCTAATTGCAACCGCTGAATAACTGCTTAGTTGAATGCATTTTTTACCGTTTGCCATAATCTACATATAACTCTAAGAATTCAGGGGTATAAATTCCGATATTATCTAGTATTGCTTATCAGTTAATGGTAGTAACAAGGGAACGCCTCAAAGTGAATATGTCTTATTAATGCCTTGTAACAGTCACCCTTTTAGATAAGTCAAATGAAAAATTGCCAACCAGCTGGTTAATTTATTCAGCACAGGTGTTCACTATTTATTTTTCAGTCATTTGCACCTTTTTTCCCCCCACAGTATATAGTTTGTTGCAGAAACTGTACTCTTTTACTTTGATGTATGCACTTTGTGCTAAGGCCATTCACTTTTGATTTGCACAGTACACGTGCTGTTTATTCCTGCAAATAAATGTTTAATGGTTACTCATAAGAATCAGACTATCAAAAAGTTGTTCCAGAAAACAGCAATATAAAAAAACCACTGTAGTCGACTTTGAATTGCTGCAATATAATATATTGGTAGATATATTTCCTTATTTGTTACCAACTTAAAATGTTAACACGTACAGTAGAATATAGCTTAAGTATCAACCTCTTGTCACATTTCTCGAAGAACAAAATAGCATAAAGTGGTGTACAGCAGGTACTATTGTTTGCCTACTCAACAACCATTATTGTCTTCCTCCCTGCCACAAGAGCTGCAATTTTGTTCCAATATCAGGCAGAAGGTACCCAGAACTAGGGGATGGATCATGACTGATTAAAACCAATTATGGTAATTTTACTGCCCTTTGTTAGTGACTGATTTAAGAGTGAGCAGGTTATCTAGTTTTAGTCAATGAGACAAGGGAGAATCTGCTGGGGGCTTTGGTAAAGACTCTCTAGTATAATAGTAACAAACAAACAAAAAAAAGCATACACATGTTAGAAGAAAATCTCTCCCCCTTCATTTCATGTTGAGATTTCTGCTGTGTGAAAACCTGTTCAGAATCGTGGCATCTATCTTGTAACTCTGGACAGGAAACTAAGAGAAGTGCTGGGTACCTACCCCAACTCTGATGTGATTAAGATTCTCAATTAGTAAATTCTGCAACAGGACCAACCAACCCACCCACCTGCCTACCCTCCCACCTACCCACTTTTAGTTGGGCACTGTGTCACTTATAGCCTAAAACAAACTTACTTGTACACAGTGATAAATCATAGCTTCCTCTAAATTATAAAACTTATAGGTGATTTTTCATTTTTTTAAATTTTGTATTTCTTTCTTCTTATTGGTATTATTATGTTTTTAAGAGGCTCATGTTACTTATAAAATTTTTAAATTAAAGTTTTAGAATCTAAAGTAAATAAACAGAATTTTAGATGAGTATTACAATGTCTTTATTTTAGTTTCAATCCACGAAAGAGCTGGTTCGTCTGTAAATCTAAGAAGCAACTTTTCATCCTGTTTTAACATTATCACGCCAGAATGGGGGAAACAATGTTCAGTATTATGCAAAAACAAGAAAGGACAGAAAAGGTACAAGTTCTTGCCAATATTTCAGAAAGATAAAAATCTCTTCTCGCTAAAGAAACTACATGACATCATGCAATTAATAGGCAATCATCTTTTACCTAAGAACTGTTTGGGTTTGCGTGAATTAAGTGTGAATTAATGTACTGCGCCTTTTCATCTTTTGTTGGATATTTAAAACCAGAAATAGCAGCTGCTTTTATTCCCTCACCTAAACTACTGTATCCTGTGGCATACAAACTACAGTCACAACAACTAAAGGTTACTGGATTCATCCCTTATCTTCCAAACATTGGGAGTTAGGCACTTTAATTCCCCAATATAGATATAATTACTTTACAATTCTAAACAGTATTCTAGTAAATTAAAGAAGTAAATGTACTTATTTAGGTGCTAGTCTTCACAAAGGAAATACTTTATTCACTTGGTGTAATGGCTTCCTTGATGCGCATACATGTATTTATCTGATTCCTGAAATACAACGTGACACAATAGAAACAGCACAAACTTTTGAGTTAGATAGATGTGGGCTCAAATCCTGGCTCTCCTATCTCTGGCTCTCCCTGGTCATAGCACAGATTAAATGAAACTGAATGAAATAAAATATGTAAGGAAGCAAGTTATAGCAGCTGCCACAAAGATAATATCCAATAAATGCTATAGTTCTTTTACTCTTCCCTTCTATAAGTCAACTGTATAATCACAAAATTTGTTTCAAAGAAAGATAATCTATGTATATCAAAAGTATTTCTGGCCCAAACTAGAGATTATCTCACCTATTACAAGCAGCATTCAGGGTAACAAAGCACTGATAAAACAAAACAATCTGGGTAGTTCTTTATAGAATTTGTGATAACTGGACTTAAGTTATGAAAAGAGACTAATTCCTACAATTTCTATTTTAATATTTAGCCTAACTATGAAATAACCAAAAAATACTAACTTTAATGTTCAAAAGATCACTAAAACCTTTAGATTGAACACTTAAGAATTATTTTTGAAAATAAGTAAAGTCAACAATCATAAAAAAAATAATGTGCTATTCTATATGTTTACATTAGAATATGGTGTTACTGACTTGCCATGTACTTTGAGGTATTTTCCAAGCAGTAGTGATGGGTTTGCACTGCCTTGCCCTGTCCTCCTTGTAATCAAAGATTAAAAATCAAAAGGCTACTGATTATGACTATAATATTGTTTGTGGCCAAGAGATAGACACTATTCTTCCTTGATGAAATATCAAGCAACATCTATGAGAATCAAACGACAGATTTTGGCCTAATAACCGTCAACTCTATAAGCTAACTCATCTGGTCTAAGATGGGAAGACAAGTCATAATATTTCAGCATTCATATCATTATAAAGCTATCTTTACATGATATTTTGGAAATTTACCAAAATATCAACATTTAAAACAATATTCTATAAGCATAATTTACCAAGGATTGAGGCTTGACTTCTCTCTATACGCCTGATGCAACTAAATAAAATAAACTCTTGGCATGAATGACCATTAAAGTGTAAGGCTTTTGGTAACTTGTCATTTGGTCAGATTGTGGATTTGACTTGCATATGCTGAGAGAGTAGTGTATAAGATCAAGATAATTAGCAAGTGAGAGAACCTAAATGATTGCCCAGCATTAGTGTATAATTACAAAGTCCTCAGGAAGTGATAAAAACTTCCTTTATGAAAAAAATGCTCATTAAGTGAGCCTAAGGATAAGTAGAAAATACAATTAACTTGCAGTACGTGGCTATGGACAGAAAACACATGACTCTCAATAGAAAATAGACTAAAAAAAAAGTCAGTGGAAAGGAAGACGTAAAACTGTTCCTCTTTGCAGAAAACATGACTGCCTATGTAAAAATCCCAAGGAATCTACCAAAAAATTCCTAGAATAAGCACATTCAGCGAGATTTCAGGATAAAAGATGAATGCATAAAAACCAATTATATTTCTAGATACGAATAATGAACAAGTGAAAACCAAAATTAAAAAGGCAATAATACCACTTACAATTGCACTTGCTCCAAAGAAAATTAAATACTTAGGTATACAATTAACAAAACATGCACAGAACTGGTATGCTGAAAATTACACAATCCTGTAGAAAGAAATCAAAGATGACCTCCCTAAATGGAGAGGCATACGTTGCCAATGGATTGGAAGACTCAAAATAATAAAGATGTCAATTCACCCCAGGTTGATCTGTAACTTTAGTGCAATTCCTATCAAAATTCCAGCAATGTTTTCTAGACATGGACAGGCTTATTAAAACATTTATATGGAAAGGCACAAACTGTAGAACAGCTAAAACAATCTTGGTAAAGAAGAATAAATTGGGGGAAATCATTCGAACTGATGTTAAGTCCAACTATATAGCTGCAGTAATCAAAACTGTGATACTGCTGTGGGAAAAGACATAGACATCAATAGAACAGAAAACAGAATCAAGAAATAGACCATCCAAGTACAGCCAGTTGATTTTTGACAAAGATACAAAAGTAACTCAATGGAGGAAAAACAGCCTTTTCAACAAATAGTACTGAAGCAACTGGATATCCTTAGGTTTAAAAAAATGAACATTCACCTAAACCTCACACCTTATACAAAAATTAATTCAAAGTGGATCATGGACTTAAATGTAAAATGTAAAACTACAAAACATTTTTTTTTAAATAGGAGAAAATCTCTTGGCTCTACAGCTAGGCCAAGAGTCAGAAGAAAAAATTGATAAATTGGACCTCATCAAAATTTAAAACATTTGCTCTGCAAAATACCCTGTGTAAAGAGGATGAGAGACAAGCTACAGACTGGGGGAAAAACTTGCAAACCACATATCTAACAAGGAATACATTTAGAATATATAAAGAACTCTTAAATCTCCACAGGAAAAAAAATCCATCCAATTAAAAAATGAGCAAAAGACATGAACAGATATTTCACCAAAAAGGACATATGCGTGGCAAATAAGCACATGAAAAGATATTCAAAATCAGCCATCAGGGAAATGCAATTAAAACCACAATGAGATATCACTACTACACACCTATAAGATTGGCTAAACTAAAAAAGTTACACCACCAAATGATGGTGAGGATATGGAGAAACTGAATCATTTACACATGCCTGGTGGGAATGTAAAATGGTACAGCTTCTCTGGAAAAGTCAGTTTCTTCTAAAACTAAACATACATATGACCCAGGAATTGTACACTTGGGCATTTATCCCAGAGAAATAAAAATTTATGTTCACACAAAATCCTGTAAACCAACATTTATAGCATTCTTATTTGTAACAGACAAAATGGAAACAGCCCAGATGTTCTTCAATGGATGAATAACTAAACAAACTGTGGTACATTGCTACCATGGAATACTACTCAGCAATAAAAAGGGACAAAATACTGATGCAAGCAACAACCTAGATGAATCTCTGGGTAACTATGCTGAGTGAAAAAAGCCAATGGCAAAAGGTTACATACTGTACAGTTCCATTTACATAATGTCCTCAAAAATGACAAAATTATAGAGTTGGGAAACAGATTAGTGGTTGCCAGGAGTTAGGACTTTGGGGAAGGAGATGAGGTGTGGTTAAAAAATGGCAACAGGAGGGATCCCTGTGGTGATGGAACTGATCAGTTCTCTGACTGTGGTGATGGTTACATGAACCCACATATGTGTTAAAACTGTACAGAATGAAACACAGACAGACACACACACACTATATCCACAAAATGTAACAGTAACTTCAAATAACACATATGTAAACAAAGCAATAACGACAAAAAGCCAGGAACCTGCACCATATTTTTCATTACATATTTACAAAAGGGGATTCACAAGGAATTTTGTGATGTATCCCACAAGAATGTCAACAATCTACTACATAGTGATATCCTTTCTTAGGGAGAAAAGAGGGAATTTTCTAAGAGAACCAAAACTAATCTCTTAAAATGATAAAATTTTTATTTTAATCAGTTTTTTGGCTGCGTTGGGTCTTCATTGCTGTGTGCCAACTTTCTGTAGTTGCGGCCAGCGGGGGCTACTCTTCGATGCTGTGTGCGAGCTTCTCATTGCAGTGGCTTCTCTTTGTTGCTGAGCACAGGCTCTAGGCGCACGGGCTTCAGTAGTTGTGGCACGTGGGCTCAGTAGTTGTGGCTCGAGGGCTTTAGAGCACTGGCTCAGTAGTTGTGGCACATGGGCTTAGCTGCTCTGCGGCATGTGGGATCTTCCCAGACCAGGGCTCGAAACCGCGTCCCCTGCACTGGCAGGCGGATTCTTAACCACTGTGCAACCAGGGAAGCCCTCTAATCAGTTTTAATACTCATCTTTCTAAAGTGTATTTCAAATACCCCCCACCTTTTCAAGTGGAGTAGAGAGAACATAATTTAACTTTTGCCTGAAGACATTGGGATAGAATTATGATCATCAATTGTTATACTGTGCTATAATACAGTGATGTCTTTGAGGGATCCTGATTCGAAGCCATTTGCCCCTACACTAAATGGCCCAAAGACTGCTCTCAGCTTGCTGATTCTGTCTACTTTTCCTCTGTTAGTCTATCAACTAACATGTAAAACAGCAGCATGTTGGAGCCCACAGGGACTTCTGAGATGACCTAGTCCAAGGGGACATCTTTTGCTCAGTATCACACAGTAAGTTGAATCATAAAGGCAGAAGTATAACCCTGGTCTCAGTGTGGTTCTCAGTGTGCCTGCCTCCAGCAGACACCCCTTTCCTATTTGCCGCTTTATACTACTATAGTAGGAAAACCAGAAAATAGGGTTGTCAGAAATATGTATTCAACAAGGTTTTTGATTTAAGCCAGTGGGTCCTGGGTGATGAATTCTCATATAAAGTAAATCTTTGTGACAGGTATTTTGGCCCTAGCCCTTTTCATATAATGCCAAGTTTGTGGTCATGATCCAAAAGGTTAAGGATGCCATAGTCTGGCTGGGGCTAAGAAAGGTACTGTTATTCCTGTTTACTCATGTTTGTAGCACTTATTATAGACAAGTGGATTTTCTGTACATTCCCCCACTGGATGCTCTCAGAGCTCATCCTGCTTACTATGGCATTAATAACTAGCTACCCTTTCCAAGTAAATGAAGACATATAGAACATTATCCCAGTTCACCTCTTGTTCCACGCTCTAATGGGCAATGAAAATATATAGCAGAGTCCTACTTCTCTGTTTTAAAACAAACCTTCCACCACCAATCTTTTATCACTTTGAGAAGTTCCAAAAATGAAACTGAAGAGATCAGAAATAAAAAACATGATTTCCTCTGCACTCGAAATGTGTCATTTCAGTCACTAGAAACCATAAACACTAATTGTCATGAAGCATAGAGAAATCAAAGGCCTTGAAATAGCAAAAGTACCTCTCAAAGGGCCTGAGTGTGACTGTCACTATATTCTGGTCAAGTAGTATTCATGGACACACAAGACAGTTACCAAATATTTATTCCTGGTTTCATTAAAGCATATGAATTTTCAGTTGAGATCACCTTCTGTTCTAGATCTGTCTACGCTGGGTCTAAACAATATCAGAGAGTTATACCTTTCCATACTGAATGCCATTTAGCATTATGCAAATTATAATCTGTATCTGACATTTCAAAGGCTGTCCTTTTGCAGAAAATCATAGAAAATTAACTATGTATTAATGGCAGAAAATGCTAGTTACCTGACAGATATGAATATAGGTTAAGAAATCACCCACACGTTCCCCAACTTTTCACGGGCTCAGGTCACACTTACCACTGTGCCACAACAAGGATATGTATGATGACAGTACACATCCTGAAAAATTTCTAGTATCTTGGATTTTAAGTTTTAATTACTATTAAAGAGCTTGACAGTCTGATTTCTAAATCCCTCAACTTCATAACTCCATAACAGTTGAACTGAACTATGTGATTGTTACCTTTCAGCCCATCAACCATGTCATCTGAAAAAATAAACTATTCCAATTGTTTTAAACAATGAATTCTTTCACTCAGAAGGAGACACTGAAAACATTACTTCCCCCCGCTACTTCTCTCTTGATTTAGAAAAATATGCCCCCAGATGTCATGGCTACTCAATGTGATTTTTTTAATTCAAAATTATAATTTTCCATTTTGCTACACTGAATGTTATCTAAGAGTTAGAAGAACACTGAATTAGGATTAAAAAACCCTGGGCTTTAATCTTGGACTCCATCACTATCTAGCTTAGGTATGGCCTTGACATTTATCAAGCCATGTGACCTTCAGCAAATTAAACTCTTTTAGCTCCACTGAGGACTCTGTGAAAAATCTAACTAATACTATTTGCTCTATCCTAGCACAGGACCATTGTAAGGATCAAATAAGATAATGTATTTAAAAGAGCTCGTGGGACTTCCCTGGAGGTCCAGTGGTTAAGACTCTGTGCTTCCACTGCAAGGGGTGTGGGTTCAATCCCTCGTACGGGAACTAAGATCCCACATAACACGCAGTGCGGCCAAAAAAACATTTTTTTTAATAAAAAGTAAAAATAAGAGCTCAGTAAATTATAAATCATTAATATATTAGCTAAACAGAGAAAACTGAGTTTCATTTTTTTCTTCCAGTTTTATTGTGATATAATTGACATAACAGCACTGTGTAAGGTGTACAGCATAATGATTTGATTTACATACATTATGAAGTGATTATCACAATAAGTTTAATGAACATTCATCATCTCATACAGATACAAAATTCAAGAAATAGAAAAAAGTATTTTTCCTCGTGATGAGAACTCTTAGGATTGACTCTCTTAACAACTTTCATATATAACACACAGCAGTGTTCATTATATTAATCATATTGTACATTACATCCCTAGTACTTATTTATCTTATAACTGGAAGTTTGTAACTTTTGACTGCCTTCATCCAATCCTCCCCGCACCCTGCCACCACCACCCCCACCCGCCCCCCACCGTCTCTGGTAACCACAAATCTGATCTCTTTTTCTATGAGTTTGCTGGTTTTTGAAGTTTAATTGTGACAACATTGATGGCCCTAGAGGGTATTATGCTAAATGAAATAAGTCAGATAAAGACAAGTACTGCATGATATCACTTATATGTGGAATCTAAAAAATAATACAAATGAACAACCATAACAAAACTAACCTTACATTTTTTAAAATGCACACCAGCATATCAAGTAGACTTGTAGCAACCAATACCATATAAATTCTTACTGCTGGCTTCTTCTGAAGACATGTGAATAAGAAGTCATGAACATAGTTTATTGTAAATAAATACTTTTCATACCTGGCATAACAAAACACTTCCACATGTTGAATGGTTTTGTCCTTCCTGCTAAGAGCAATAGATTCTTCATTTTCAAGGATCTTCTCTTGCCACAGTGGGCATTCATTTACAATATCACTGTTTTCCTAAACAATATACAGATAAGAAATTGTAATTAAATTGGGTACTCTGAACCTCTACTTTTATGAGAAAATTTATACCTTTCTAAATTCATGTTTTTCCTCTCATCCCATCAAAATGCACATATTACTTATTAATAATAAAATTTTTACATTTTGTTGTTAAAATAGCACACCCAAAATTATTTCATTCTGCTTACTTTCAGATTTTTGAAGGTTGATCACTAGCCATGTCAAATTTTGATTATATGTAAAAGTATTTTTGAAAAGTACTCAGCCCAATATAACTAAGGACTTTATAATAATCGACCTGAATATTTTATATTTAGAAATACAATAAAAACAAGAATGTATAACAAAGTATATAAACTCTCACTAAGGATTGAAAGTGGTCCTTTAAGTTTTTCAATAATTCCTAATTATATTTTATAGAGAAAGTTATATGACACAATATTTGAATACAGGGGATTTTTGAAGATGTCAAGATATACCTTTTCCAAAGGTCAAGGATCAATTGTTAATCTGTTTAAAATTTTAATTCATTTGTTACACATCTCTCAGAAAAAAATTTTAATGTATTACATATACTCAACAAACTAGTAGTGAAATATAGCTACAGTAGCCTTTGTTTTAAGTAAATTCACCTCAGAAAATTTCTAAAGTTACAGGTTTCATAAAGTAGGGCAATAATTATTTTTAAAAGGCTGCACTGTCCTGAATTTAATATTTTAAACTGAAGAAAAGTAGTGGCAGACAGCTCTTATTATCAAGCGTAATTATTAGACAGCATTAAACATCCCAACATAAATAGAAGAGGAGGTGAAGTACAGGAACTTTGAACATATAGACAGGGGTTAGCAGCCTGAAAAAAGAACTATGGACCAGGGACAGAGAGTGAAGGGAAAAAGGATATGGTGACAGAGTCAAGATGTTGGAGTAAAAGAAGCATCAAAATAAAAGAAACATCTACAAAAATATTTTGTTTTAATAAATCTAACCCATTACCAAAATTTATTTTTTAAAAATCCCTTCACTCACCAAAAATTTTCCATTCAGACAATTAGGGTATTTTTGTTGCTGTTGTTCTGAGAATCTAGACTAAATTTTTGCATGGAAGTACTGAATATGCCTCAACATGAGGTAATCCTCACACACACTTCCCAAGGATAAGGTTCAAAAAAGGGTTTCTGATCAACATAAAATATTTGAGGCATATTCATTTAAACAGTTAAATGAATCTATTTATAACATTTACTTTCTTGATTTATACATAGTTTGAGTTATTACATGAAATGTTACTTTACAAATATTGCTTATTTCTCCACACTCTCATTTCATACAATAATAAGATTCAAACTGAATCTTCAGTGTACCTTCAATGTCAATGTCTTTGTCATCACTACACTTTTTGAGTCATATATACCATTAAATAAATCAAGAAAACTAAAATGCTTAGCTTGGTACATGGTAAGTGCTTAGTTAAGTCTTAGCTGTATTATTCTTAGTTAACTGAATACAATTTTCTAGAGTCTATCATCCTCCTTTCCCAAATATCTAAACCCTTTTGAGATACAGCAGTTTCTGATTCTATGTATGATGCTCTCAGTAGGAATTCCATTTCAAGATACATACACCATTTACATAAAATTAGGACAGTTTTTTTAATGTCTCATAAAAACTGGTGAACTGCATGACAACTCCCCGTGTTAAACGTATGCTGTAAATGATCTCTAAAAACTTCTTTACAATGATATCCAACAGTTGTAGTAGTGAGATCCTACCCTTAGGGAAAAAAAATTACTAAATTTATATTGTTTCTTTCCTTGCATCCTGTTTTTATTGTCAGGTATGATTCTGTCAGGTGACTTCTATAAATATGCAAAACCACCAATGACTGAGATCATTTCAAATTAATGTACCTTCCCCAAACACTTAGGTTTTTTTCCAAAACATACTAACTGAAAGAACAACTAGTAATATGTGAGATTTTATAAGGACTGAAATATTTTTTCTGAAAGACGGTTTGGGAGAAAAAAAATCTTGCCTGATATTTGGGCGTACAGAGTAATTAGCAAATGGTATGAAACATATATGATTTATTCTTCAGCCAACGTTATCTGTTTATACTTAAAAAGTGAAATCTATATTTTAGAGGTATTGGAAAAATATTAGCTGAAAAGGTGACTGCACAGTTTTTGTTAAATAATAAAAATAAGTTATTAATCCTATATTACAGATGAAACTTAGTGTCTTCTTCAATGCAGGGTTATTATGTGACACAAAATATAACCTAGTAGATTAAAAAATCAGATAAGAACTTTACCTGGTGTTCCTTTAGCCAGGACAACAGTCCTGAAAAGCTAAAACTGGCCCAGTTTCCTCCATAGTAGCTTCTTCTGTAACAATAAAAAATAAGAGTAAAGAAAAGGGTATTAAAAAATCAAGTCACTGATCTTCATCCCATGTCATTTTCAACATTGCTAACCCAGAGTTCAAAAGCACGCATAATAGGGATGCTGAGATTAGAGGAGACAGTAGAACAAAATAAATAGAAGTGGGCCTTTCAGATCTCAAAGTCAACTTTTCATTGTCTAAGGAGTTAAAAGATCGCTTTGGCCTCCTTAGAGCTTTCAGCACTGATCAAGTGCCACTGGATCATGTGATTGTGAACATCCTGATATGGTCACTGAGCAGTATATTTGTTTTAACATAACAAATCTCACTCCTGGGTTAATAAAAATGGCTGGGAAGAAAATCTTGGTAGATCTCAAAGAAAGCCACTGGAAAAAACTGCTAAGTTTTCCACAAGCAGTAAATATCCACTGCTAGCACCGCCACCAAACCCATCTCCCATGCCTAAATAAATAAATAAATTTTGTATATATACATATATAATTGGCTACTCGAGATCTACTGGAAGGCCCTGTGCCATTCTAAGCCTTCAGGGCCACAAATAAAAGTAGATCCTGGGACACAGTCATTTACATCAAGACTTCTGTGATAAGTATAACAACAACAATATTTCCACTGGTAACTGGGTAAACTATTCTTCACTCCACAGTCCTGTGAAGATCACTCCATTTTAGAGAACCCACTGGTCTCCTAGCTAGGATCAGGTAAACCTTGTAGACACTGGACTTCTGATTAGCTTCTGTAAGTAGCAGACTTTTGGCAACCAGAACTCTCAGCACTACATACTGGGCTTCCCAATCCTTGCAAAACTCATCACGTTATACTGATTCTTTGTATGATGAGCCCCAAAGTACACTCAAACCCACCTACAATAGCCACTCTAGTTCTGAGAGATTCTTGGTTTTGTTTATATTTTTGCTTCTCTGTATCCTTCTCTAATGAAATAAAAATCTATAAAAGGTCTTTTTTAAACAAAAACTAAAACCTTTAAGATGATATCTAAAATTACTCATCCATAATGCTACTGGATATCCTCTAAAAATTCTGATAGATTTCTCCTCAATCAACTCTTGATTGGTCTCAAGAACAGTTTTTAGGCTCAAATATTTTACCAAAAATCACTGCTTGCTCTAACAGAGAAAATGGTTAAACTGAACACCTGTGAAAGTAGGTCTATTAATACAGATCACTACTTTACTTATAATCTGATAGTTCTCTTGGGGATGATGCAAATTCCTACACTGTCCAGATCTCTAGAGAGCTTTAAAATTTAGGCAAAATTTCAGCTATACTAACAATTCTAGGTGTTGGAATCAAGGAAGCCTAGAAGCTATGATCCCTTGGATCAGAGACAACAGTGGAAGGAGAAGGTGGGCAATAGCCAGTATAGAGAAGAAGGAGGGAAAAGAGAGGGATGTTAGAGTTTTCCCATAGCAAATTTATACTCTCCTCTCCCGCGCCTGAAAATAATACACTTCTGCCATCCCTTCCCATCCTCTAAATATATCACTCAACAAAACTATAAAATATCCTGAGTGTTGATAAAAATAACCCTGAGGAAGTGATAAAAACCACTGTCTTTAAATTTTTTGTTGAGATATTTAGATTTCTTTTAAGCCACCATAAGGTCCTAAGTGAGAAGCTCTGACTACTGGGTGAAAGCTTCAAGACCTAAGTAAAATTTTTTAATGGCTATATCAATTTATAAGTAGTAAATATATATCAGAAATCTGACAATCAGGGTAGACAAAGGTTTCTCAGACAGGACACAGAAAGCAATAAAAACTATCGATAAATGAGAATTCATCAAAATGAAAAACTTTTCCACAAAATACATCATTTTAAAAAATGAATGGGCTAGGCACAAAGTAGGAGAAATATTCACAAAACATATCTGACAAAGGACTGGTATCCAGGATATAAAGAACTCTTTCAACTTAAAAATAAGACAAATATGCAAATTTTAAAGTGGGCAAAGGGTTTGAACAGACATTTCACAAAGGAAGATAGATGTGGTTAATGAACATATGAAAAGGTGCTCAACATCATTAGTCATTGGGTAAATACACATTAAAGTAAGCATTAAAAATGAACATGAGATACCACTACACATACACCAGAATAGTTAAAATTAAAAAGACTTACAAGACCAGGTGTTGGTGTGGATGGCCAGAATGCTCACACATTTTGGTGGGAGTAAAAAAATGGTACAAATATTTTGGAAAACTGTCAGGCAGTTTCTTACAAAACTAAACATATACCAACCCTATGACCCAGTAATTCCATTCCTAGGTATTTACACACAAGGAAAGCATATGTTCACAAAAGAGCTGTACAAGTTTTTTCATAGCATCTTTATTCGTCAATAGCTCCAAACTGGTAACAATTCAAATATTCATCAATAGGAGACTAGATAAATAAGCTGTGGTATATCCATATGATGGATACTATTCACTAATGAAAAGGAATAAACTACTGATACAAATATAACAACATCAATGAATTTCAAAAAACGTTATGCTAAGTGAAAGAAGCTTTGCCCCAAAAGAGTGCATTCTCCATGATTCCTTTTATATGAAGCTCTGGAACAAGCTAAATTAATTATCTGTGGTGAAAAACATCCTAAGAGTGGTTGCCTTTGAGGGTGGGAGTAAGGGCAGGAATTGACTTTGAAGGGGCCTGAAGGAACTTTCTGGAGCGATGGCAATGTTCTTTATCTTGATAAGGTTCTTAGTTACACAAGTGTATGCGTTTGCTAAAACTTATTAAATAGTACACTTAAGATCTGTGCATTTTCTTGCAATTTTATCTCAAAAAAAAGAACCATAAATAACTAGTTAATGATATGCATGCTGAAGTGTTCCAGACTGAAGGTACTGGACATGTACAACTTACTTTGAAATGCATAAAACAGTAAGATGGAATGATAGATGGATAGAAAAATCAATAAATGGATAATTATATAATAAAGCAAATACAGCAAAATGTTAGTGGTAGAATCTAGGTAGGGGAAACATAGCTGTTCACAGTGCAATTTTCTCAACTTTTCTGTGTATGTCTGAAAATTATCATAATAAAATTTTAGAAAAACAAAAGTAATTAACATGAGTTTTCAAACACTGACCACAATGTGCCAATTTCCAAGATATTTTCTGCTATTATTAAAAGTCTTAAAAAGCTCTAAGAAGGGTCATCTTGCTGTTTCTTTCCATTATTAAATGACCTGAGGTCAGTTCATGGTCAAATTCTATTTTTCTCCCCTATACTTGGTCATATGGTTTTTGACAGAGCTAATTGGTTCTAGTATTTTTCCATGCAGCTCCTATTTTCAACTTTTCCTGTTGATGTGCTCTTAACATCAGCATCTGGTGATCTCATCCAATTATGTATGTAAAAGGTGAAACATGGTTTTCATTACTGTGGTCCTTCTGACAAAAGAGGGTAACATAATTATTAATAAACTCACTATAAAACCAAAGCAGATTTTGACTAAATTCATTTTGGTATTTGCATGGTTCTAAATATTGTTTACAATACCCTAAAGAGAATGCCAAAGAATTTAGGTATCAAAATCATGACGAAAAGAAAAATAAAAAATCAATACAATATTGCAATATGCTCTCTAGAACATTATTGCAATAGAAATAGTAATAATTAAAGCCCACCAAATATTTTCTTAAATTTTATCTTTAAAGATATAGCTTCAGAATTCTGACATTCAAATTCAATTATAAAATACTATTTCCACAGTCTTTAAAACTGTTTCTGTAATGAATAACAAGGCTAAGTTACTGGTTTTGTTTTTAAAACCATAGATACAATTTATTTTAAGGACAAAGTGAGAACTTCCTGACTGAGGAAAAAGGGGAATGGAACATTTTCTGCCAATTTTGTGTCACATCTGTCTCTGTACATCAAGTAAAGGAAAAAGTAGTTTATGATGAAGGATGACGTTTATCTCTATTGCCAGGAACACTATTTTATATGATGAAAAAGACTTCCTTAAAACTAGAGTCTCTCTGTGAAACTAGAGAGTGAGTATTCACAGTATTTAAACAGCAAACATAAAACTATTATCTAAAGCCCTCTCAAGTTTCAGGATGGAAAAGTGACCTATAATTTTCAGCTAGAACAGTAAAAATCACAAACAGACATTTTTATTTTCAAAGGCAGAAAAGCCCAATTATCACAATACTGAGGTACAGCTTTGCATTGTGTGAAATATTGACTTTACAATTGTAGAAAACATGGTTTTAAACTTTCTAAGGTTTCATAAAGCTTACTCAAAGTACCACCTACGTTTTTCCAGACACACAAAGGAAATGAGTTACACAACAGTCTTCATTAACACCAACCAGTAAAACAGAAAAAATAGTATTAAAAGAGTACCAAGAGATTTCTCGTCGTTTACATGGTGTTTAATGTTAAAGCAACATCACTTTGCTAAATGTCTACTAACAGAAAAGAAATACATTACAGGTAGACATAAAGAAAGTTGAACTGTAAGAGACGGCAGAGGATTAAACCTATTAATTAGAGCCTATTAATTAAATCCTAACAATTTTCTTTTCTATTGTGCATCATAATTACAAATCAGTATTGAATATTTAGCAACAGCCATAGTTACATGATGCTAAACTACATCCTGTATTGGAAAATGGCTTCTGTAAACAAGGACAAGAACAGTGACAAAAGATAGAACTACTGACATTCAGGCACATTCATCTGGGAATCATTTTAATTATTAGGAAACTGAGGAGTTGAAAATGTTTTCAGGAAGGTAGCAGATGGAGGGCAAACCTGCTCAACAGAAAAGAGAAGCAGCTTAGCTCAAACTCTAGATGCCCCTATTCTATATTCACTGCTCCTAAATTCCTTTTCCTAGGATAGTAGTAATACCACCTTCCACTGATAACATCTTTCATTTTCAAAATTGTTTTCACAACTACTTTCTCATGGATTCTTCCAACAATCTTGTGAGGCAGATAAGGGTGTTATTTTACACCTTATGAAGACACTTAGAATGGTCTATGTAGAGATTAAGTCAGTTCAGGGCCACACAGCTACAACTAGCAGGACTGCCACTGAAACTTAGCTTTCCAAACCCTAATCCTGTTCATTGCAACATAAACAATCCCAAATATCTAAGCTGGCTAGCAACATTTAGATGACAGGATATTATAATGGTCGCTGTGGTTTAATGAAGCCAAACACTTAGATATCAAATAGCACCTGGACCCAATTACTAAATTCACCTTTTCCAAACTGTATCCCATCAATAACATGGGCTGTTAACAGGTATTCCAAGAAAAAAGTTACAATGACAAAATAAATTTGGAACATGCTACGTTTAAAAGAGTAAAACCACCAGAAAACGGTTTATTTATGGCAGAGACCTTCTCAGCACCATTAAATATGTTAATGTCTGTTCTCTCCAAGAAGGAATAAATTCAGTTAACCAATGAGCATTTTTTTTTTGAAACAGCATTTGGTTCAACAATGTATTTTGAGAAATGCTGGCTTAATTCATGTTAAGGGGAAGAAGAAAAATAGGTACTATATATGTTGAGCTTGTCATTTTCCATTCACTATCTCATTTAATCTTCACAAGAATCCTGAGAGATCGGTGCTATACTTATCCCCATTTTAAAATTAGAAGGAAAAAGAAAAAAACCAACCATGAAGTTGAGTATCTTGTTTTAACTCACTCAGCTAGGAAATGGCAGAGCCTGCCCTTAATTAAGCCCAGGGCATATCAGGCCCCCAAGCCTATGCTCTTTCCACTATATAAAACACTGTCTGCTATAATCTACAAGATTGGAATACTTAAAATTATAAACATAAGCACATAATACAAATCTTGGAATCTGACTTACTATAAGTAAAGGCAATGGGATCTATTGATATTTACAGACATTAGATGGGATGAAGTCTAATTTTTGTTTTGTTTCTCCAACTCATCTGGATAATGAAAATGGAATAATAACTTCCTGACTACATCTACTCTAATGCCAAACCTGGAGGGACTATTCATTTCTAGGACCTAAAATACAATCAATTTTATTACATATCTCATATTTAATGTGCACAAATATCTTTCTGTATATGATAGGAGTAGGAAAATAATAGTGTGGCATGTCTACTTGTATCAATTTGCCAGCTATACACCATGCACACTGAAAGAGGCTCTATTCTATTTAAATTTGGTTGTAGTATTACAAAGAACCATGACATGTTTCTGTCTTCCTTGTTGACAAATAACAGAACAGCTTAGGGAATATAACAGACTTACCCCCTACACAAATTCTCATTTACTAAAAGCTCCACATACTTGATACACAAGAAAGTCAAGCTCCTTTCACCATACCCTCATTCTAAGATCAAGAAAGGTCAGCCTCCTTGGTAGAGTATGCAGATGCAGTTCTAATGTTAGAGAGGAAGATCAAGCCCTTACTTGGTTTTTAGAGTCCTATAAAGCTATAAGAAGCTGCTTTGGCAATCAGATCAGTCTGCCAGAACGAAATGGCAGGCTGTGTTCCCAGTCACTAGGGCTGGAGAAGAGACCTTCCTATGTTTAGAGTTATTAGTCATTCCACACTAGTCCACACATTCAAGTCCATTTTTAGACAACCAAGCCAGGTAGACGAGTGGGTAATGTACAATGGCTGCCTTCAATTCTTGTCTTCCTCTATGATCTAATCTATTCCTACTGAATCAATCATCACTTCTCTACCAATGACTCACAAATTGCCATCTCCAATCTGGGCCCTCTGGGGAGAGCTCCAGACTCATAGCTATTGATATTTCTGTACTGAAAATACATATCATGAGTCATTAGCTTACTGGACATCTCCCTCCACTAAATATCCCAGATTAATTTTAATCTCTACAGGTCCAAAAGGCAAATTTATTACCTGTCGCCCACCCAAAATTTGGTTTTCCTCTTGGTTTCCCCATTTCAATAAATGCCAACACCATTCTCACAGCTGCCAATGCTAGAAAATCTTGAACTCACTCATCATCCCTTCCTCATTTGTCAATTCTAGTTAATTTCTCAAACCCCTTCTATCTTTGGATCCTTACCACTGCTGCTTTATTTCAGGCCCTCTCTCTTATCCCATTTTTTTCATTAGCCTCCTCAAAGGTTTCCCTGCCTCTAGTTTCTTCCCTTCCAACCCAACCTTCACATTACTGCCATTGTGATCAGGTCTTGGCAGACCACATTATGTCATTCCCTGGCATAAAGATGTTTAATGGCTTACTAATACCTCTAGAGTAGAGTCCAAAATCCTTGGCATCGCTCTAAGAACCTTCAAAACTTACTTCCAACTTACTGTCCAGCTTTATCTCTAGACATCACTCTTCTCTGCCATGCATCCAATGCATTAGCCACAACCACACAGTTAACACTGCCTGAGTGAGTCAAGTGCTTGCATGTCTCTCTGCTTTTATTAATGCTATATCCTATACCCAAGGTTATTCCATCACAAAACTAATGGTGGAACTAGTCAAACCAGTCGGAACTACTCAAATCCAGTATCATTTTCTCTGTGAAGGCTTCAGCTCTCCAATATACAAATAAAACTGATTTTGTGCTTCTAGAGCTCTGCACATACTTCTGTAAGAGCTGTCATACTGTCTTTTTTAATGTGAAAAAAGAAATTCACATTTATTTACAGGTATAACAATTCATGCATTGATAAAGAGGTAGTAATATGATTGCTTTACTGTAGCCCAGTATAACCGATATGATTGCTTCACGGTGGCCTAGCCTATACACTAATGAATGAATCATTATACAATTTTTATCTGTCATATTGTCTTGTAATTAGACTGCATGAGTGTTTCCTCTGACTAGACCAGGAGGAACTTAAGGGCAATAACAGCAGTTTGGTCATCTTGGAACCCTTAATGCATGGTTATAATTGTTAACTAAGAGGAGTAAATGCATTACTATTAATCAAGGCTTCAGGATCAGATGGAAGGAACTGGGTTCAAACCCCAGCTGTGCCTCTTACTAGCTGTGTGACCTCAGCCAATAACCTTACAGTTACTCTTTAAAAGCCTCAGTTTCTTTATCTTAAAAATAGGGGGCTTCCCTGGTGGCGCAGTGGTTGAGAGTCCGCCTGCCGATGCAGAGGATACGGGTTCATGCCCTGGTCCGGGAAGATCCCACATGCCGCGGAGCAGCTGGGCCCGTGAGCCATGGCCGCTGAGCCTGCGCGTCCGGAGCCTGTGCTCTGCAACGCGAGAGGCCACAACAGTGACAGGCCCACGTACCGCAAAAAAACAAAACAAAACAAAACAAAAAAAGGAATGAAAGCACTTAAAGCAGTGCCTAGCACATAGTAAGTTATCACCATCCCCCCCCATGCCAAGTGTAGACACAGGAGAACACACCCACAGGAGTCTCCAGTGCCCTTTTCATTGGCAATTACCAGAGTCCAGTGCCAGCCAGGCATAGCTAGGTTCACTGACAACCCTGAGAAGGAAAAAGAGAGAGAGACAAGAATGGGGACTGCTGAGAGAACAACAGAACTGACAAGTCAAAGGATTGAAGATTGTTGACCCCCTATCCCTTTTTCCCTATCCTCTACTTCATAGTCACAGCTCCTAAAATTTACCTTTGCTTTGCCATGGAAAGGGAAATCAAACTCCAGTTTCATTAATGGGGGAAAAAAGGGAAATTAGAGTGATAAGAAAAAGCTTTAAGCTTTATTGCTGTCGATCACTCTGCTTCCAGCTGTCAAGCTGATTAACAGTCTTCAAAGCTCCAAGGAGATGGTAAGAACAGTTGCCATTTCAAAGTAAAAACAAAACCCACAAAACCCTCCTTTTCGAAGGAGGAGGGCAAATGATAAAGAAATTGCTCAAGAGGAAGAAGGTGGGGGGGGAGGAGAGGTAGTGAAAAAATGCATAAGTACATTCAGTTATCTTTGCCTGTAGTTTTCTGGTCTGTGTGAAAGCTATCCTCATTCAAACCCACTGAATAAAACAAGTCAAAGTTAGTAATATCTAGAGAGATGCTGACATATCATGATTTCTGCAAAGAGCTATCTCAATCAATCTAGCCTCTGTTTGAGCTCTATAGGAAAAAAAATCCTCCTTATGCAAGAATTGTCATTTGCAAATGAAGCTCCTGTCATACAGATTTCAGTGACCTAAAGATAAAATGACATTTCTGTCTCAAAGCCATAAAAATTCACGAATTGCTTCCAGAGATTTTTTTTTTCCCCACACTGCCCTCCAAAATAAAGACTGAACATATTCCCAGTGATTCCAAGGTAAAAGCCTTTTAGTGAACCTGGTACATATGACTGTCAGACCTTGCTGGCCACACCTCAATTTTTTACATGTATCCCACTGGTCCCTCACAGGGACTCTTCAAGGTAGGTGGTACGCTACGCCAATTTTACAGTTGAAGAAAGCAACATAAGTCACATAACTAACAATGACAGAGTAACAGCCTGAATTGGGTCTCTTGATCATCAAACCCAGGATTTGTTTGTCTTCCAACCCTACAGCTTATCTTAGTGAAAGAGCATAGGCTTTGCAGTCTAATGGACCTGGCTTTAAATCCTGGTTCGTCCCCTTAATAGAAATGTGACATTGGACAAGTTATTTCAATTCTCTGAGATTGTTTCCTCATCTGCAGAAGGAGAGAATTTACACTTCTTTTAGAGAAATATAATAAAAATTAAATAGCTTAATATTTGTAAAGTACCTAACACAGTACTGAGCAAATATTCAGTAAATGGTAGCTATTATTACATCATGTTGTTTGTAACAGCATACACCATCCTGAATACTAGATTAGGTTAAGCAACTGAAAACTACTTTCACTCATAAATTAGTGCCACAGACCTCATGAAATGTCTTTAACACGGGGGAACAGAGAAAGGGAAAAGCTAGGGTAACACTTGCTTCTTTGATACATTTTTCTCATCCTTACAGGAGACACAGCAAGGCTTTCTTTCTTTCATCTAGGTAATAGAAGGTAAAAAAAAAAATTTTCTTCTAAGTGAGGTTACATTTCTTTTACTTCCCTATCCCTTTATGGTAGTCTTAAATCTAAAACCTTTCAAATACTTACCTTTGAGCTACCTTATTGACATATGTGCAAGTATTCCAGTATAAGAGAAAGAGCCATGTTGTTTTATTTTTGCATTAAAAAAAACATAAACATACCTGAATTTTCACAAACTAAAACCACTATAAAGAAACTTCACAATAGGATTAGCTGTTGAATCAATACTGGTTCCTTTTTTTAGGAGCCAATAATCATTGAACATCTGAACAGATTATTTTTGTTCTTTCACTGCAGAAGCAAGGCATCAGACCGAAATTTTTCACACAATTCCACATATTAATTTCCAGGGCAGAAAAACATCATAAAATTCATTTAACACACAACTGCAGATGCACTTTCTGAGGTGACTCAATGAGGTAGAGTTCTATTAAACCACACACAAAAAATGTCTCTAATAAGAAATCACTTTAACTCTTTCTATAAAAGGAAAATGATGCTAGTTCTCAAAGGTCCTTATAGTCCCATATCCATGGTGAGAAGTCAATAAGAGAAGTTATTGTAACCACTCCCATTCAAGCTACCCTCCTACCACCAAATCTAAATAATGCCCCCATTACTCTTTTAGAGCACTACCCTTTTTTCCTTCATAAGCACAATTTATAATATAAAATTTAAGCATGTTTAATGTCTATTTCCCCCTACTAGGGTCCAAGGTCATCATGAGGGCAGGAGTCATGATCTGTTTTGTTGTTCACCTCCAATACTCGGGGACTAGCAATACCCATAATCTCATCTGGTTTTACAATTGGTTTCTAATCATAATGTATATATTTCTTGAGAAGTGACAATTCTTGGCAAATTTTAGTGTCTCCCACCTCAGTGCCAAAACATAAAGATGAAAAATGATATAGAGGAAAAGGGATGTCAAAATAACGTCAAGTCAATGGTGGAGGAACAGTGAACCCAGAAAGTGCCCTTTGAAATCATGGTCAGCCATAGCTCTACAACTCTCAAGAAACATACTGGGATGAATTTTCCTAATACAATCCTATATGATCTCATCTAGGTTTTTTTTTGTTTTTTGTTTGTTGGTTGGTTTTTTGTGGTACGCGGGCCTCTCACTGTTTTGGCCTCTCCCGTTGCGGAGAACAGGCTCCGGACGCACAGGCTCAGCAGCCATGGCTCACGGGCCCAGCCGCTCTGCAGCATGTGGGATCTTCCCGGACCGGGGCACGAACCCATGTCCCCTACATTGGCAGACGGACTCTCAACCACTGTGCCACCAGGGAAGCCCCCTCATCTAGTTTTGATCAACTATTTATCTGTGTAAAAAATTGTTTTTTAATTGTTTTTTCCACTATTAGTACCATAACATAATATTACTAAATAATATCCTTAAATGTGAAAACAATGTGCAAACAGACACAATGATGAGACACTATTATGGCATATTTTCAGCTCATCAATTCAACTCATTTTATCCTTTCACTCATGCATTCATCCATTCTCATAAAACTATCTTTAATTCCACCAGATAGAATACACCACACCAACAGTTGTCTCTCGGGAGTGGTATGTGGGCAGAATGACATGTATATTTTTATGTATATGTGCATGTAATATACAGACATATACATTACTTAAATTTTTATGACAAACATATGTATATTTTTATGATTAAAGGCAAAAAGTTTTTTCAAACTAACAAAAACAGAAAACAGGGGCTTCCCTGGTGGCGCAGTGGTTGAAAGTCCGTCTGCCGATGCAGGGGACACGGGTTCGTGCCCCGGTCCGGGAAGATCCCACATGCCGCAGAGCGGCTGGGCC